>NW_016157174.1:561000-572398 GCF_001687245.7 Rhagoletis zephyria | reverse complement strand
GAGAAATGGGAAGAGCATCTGAAGACCTGCAACTTCATCTCTGGTGTGACTAAGCATTGGTCAACAGTGAGGTCANAATGGGAAGAGCATCTGAAGACCTGCAACTTCATCTCTGGTGTGACTAAGCATTGGTCAACAGTGAGGTCATTGTCCAACCCGACGAAGCGTGACGACAGAGTTGAAATAGACTTTGGTGAACACGCTTCGTCGGACCCGGAGCGATATGTGAGCTATTTTAGCCGGCAGTTCATCCTACATCCTCCGGAGGATAAAGCCAAACGTCGAGTGACCAGAAGGCTGCACAAACAGCCAAAACCAAGTGCGCCTCTTGCTCTCACCAGCGGTGAGGTAAGGATATCCATCGGGAAGGCGAAAGCCTCCAAAGCCATTGGACCCGCGGAATATGCATGCTGACGCTGAAAAATTTGGGCCCTACGGGAGTAGCGTACCTAACGGAGGTCCTCAACTTGTCAATGGCCACTCTCGTCATTCCAGACATCTGGAAGATGGTGAGAGTGGTCCCACTGCTCAAACCGGGCAAACCAGCCAACAAAGGAGAGTCTTATCGTCCGATAACCCTCCTTTCCCCGGTAGCGAAGACACTAGAGCCCTTGCTACTCCCGTATTTTACAAACCACCTGACCCCAGCGAAGCATCAGTATGGGTTCCGTAAAGTGCACAGTACAACAACAGCACTTAACGCCAAAAATACCCAGATAACTCGTGGCCCTGTGAGAGAACCATTCTAGTAGCGCTAGACCTGTCCAATGCGTTCGACACTGTCAGCCATTCAACGCTACTAGAAGACATAGAGGCCTCCTCTCTCCCACAGGGACTCGAACTTTTAGAGATAAATCGAGCAAACCGAGGAAAATAAAACAGGGTGGTGTCCTTTCCCCATTACTGCGTAATTTATAAATTTCAAAGCTCCCTCAACCACCAGAGGGAGTCTCGATTGTCTCTTATGCCGACGATTGCTCGATCATGGCGTCCGGGAATGGAATTGATGACTTGTGCTCGAAAGTAAACGGTTATCTCGCCGAGCTTTCTCGCTTCTTCACTGCACGGAGCCTAATCCTCTCCTCTACAAAATCCTCAGCCACAATTTTTACCACCTGGACGAAGGAGGTCAGACTCCAACTGGGAATTCCCGTCGATGATACACCAATTCCGACGGTGAACAACCCGAAGATACTCGGAGTAACATTCGATAGTCTGCTCTCCTTCTCGGCGCATACAACCGCGATTGTCAACAAAGTACAAAGCCGCAACAAGGTCCTCAAGTCGCTAGCCGGCAGCACCTGGGGCAAAGACAAAGAAACGTTGCTGGCAACGTACAAGGCAATTGGCCGGCCGGTCCTGAACTACGCTGCGCCATTGTGGTCACCGGGGGCTAGTAGGACGCAGTGGAGGTATCTATACGAACTGACGGACGAAGTCCAGAGGTTCATCAAACAACCTATGGACCGGACAGCCTATCGACAGGCCTTGAACGGCATTCACAGAGAGACAGTCTCGAGTTATGTAGACTCCCGACCTGTGAATGCCGTTCTGGGCACACAACCACCAGACGTGGACGAGACAGAACTTCGTCTGCCTCGGGAGACTCGGACTACAATGGTCTAACTACGCTCTGGTTACTGCAGCGGGTTGAACTCATACCTGAGCAGATTAAGCGAAGATATTCCAAATGAATGCTCGACATGCGGAAAGTCGCCCCATGACTCACAGCATCTCTTCGCATGCCCTCTAAACCCCACCACGCTAACGCCCCTGTCCCTATGGACAGACCCCGTCGAGGCTGCACGCTTCCTAGGGCTGCCGTTAGTGGAGCTTGACGACAACGACTGAGGGACTAACCGATCTGGGCGAGGTTGTTGTAGCCGCTACAAAATACGCTTGACGTCAGCCATAGAAAGCGAGGGAGGTCTTTCACCCCGACAACATGGCTTCAGGAAGGGGCACTCAACTATAGGAGCAATTGGCGAAGTAGTCGAGGCGGTACATAAGGCCGAAGAAGCCTGCCACCAGGCGCGGCCAATAGTGTTGCTAGTCACACTGGACGTCAAGAACACCTTCAACTCGGCAAGATGGGACGACATACTGGAGGCCTTGGAACAATCATTCAAGGTTCCAACATTCTTGCTATATAGGATCCGGGACTACCTCAGAGACCGTTGGCTTCCGTACGACACAACACAAGGTCAGAGAAAGAGACGTATAACCGGCGGAGCGGCACAGGGGTCTGCACCTGGCCCGGACCTTTGGAACGCCACGTATGACAGTCTATTGCGCACGGAAATGCCGGAGAACGCCTTTCTTGTCGCCTTCGCGGAAGACGTGGCCGCCGTCTGTGTGGTAGAATCTTGAAAAATATGTGGGAGATTTCAAAAAAATGTGGTAGATCTCTGGGTTTCGCTCAAACTTTGTACAGTAATTAACAAAAACCTGCAAGGTTTCACCTAAATTGCGAACTTTTTAATTAGACTCTAAAAAATTTAATTTTAGTATAATAAAGGGCAAGATTGAAGTTGCTAAAAGTTGCGTTGAGTTTTGGCAAATTTCTTCCTTGACAGTGTAAAGCAGTTCTTTCCATATTAAAGGCCGGTCCACATAGACCCTTCGCGTTGGATTTGGCGTTGGCGTTGGTTTGACAGAACTCACGTTGAAAGTATGCTTGCTACAATGAACGCATGGCAGCGAATGCTTGGGCCACTAAATTAATATACTAACGACAGATAAATTAATATTTTATATCAATAATTGCACTAACCCCTCTATTCTAACAGAGTCACAAAACTTAGCTCATCACTGTTGTGATTTCAAGTGCGCCGAGAAATGTGTCACAAAAAATTCGATTTTGAGTGCTAGAAAAATAAACAAAAATTTAAAAAAAATTTAATTGAAACGGCATATTTTTTGAGCGGCAAGCTTTGAGGCGCGGTAGAAATCACAGCAGTGATGAGCTAATGTTTGTGACTTTGTTAGAATACGGCTGTAAAAACGATATTTCTTGCCCGCACTTGATTAAAAAGGAAAAATATTTCACATAATTTTATTTATTTGCAACAGCTGACGAGCGACGCAAGCCAAAAGTTGAGAGTTGGCCATCTTTTTGCTTTGTGTTGGCGTGAGCGTTGTCGAATTTTGGCTATGTGGACGGCTGCATTTGAATTCATGTATTCGTAGCAGAGCTGTAAAATGATTGAATCAATAGGATCTGCATTCACTCGACATTCTTTTCAAAATTTTGATTGTTTGTTTGTATAAAAAGAGCCTCATTCCTGAGTGGCTTAAAATGCTTGAAAACAAATAAACTGTGTTGTGTTTTTGAATGGTAGATTGACATTTAGTATGGAATGTGAATGTAACAGAAGCATTCGCACACACACATGATTGTATATTTAAAATGAATGCACACGTTTTTACCATTCAGTACTAATACTTTTTTCCCAGGGTTGATATATTTTATACTTTAAAGTTTAAACATATCTGGAATTGAAAAAAAACATATATGTATACGTATGTATGTATTTCAACGCGTATGTATAGACGTTTTCTGACATTAACCCATGGCTAATGACTGGTGCGAAATCAGTCCAAACAAACATCGTAACCGTCGAGCACAAAGGACACATCTTGATACATACATTTACATATATTAGATTCGAAACTAGTGAACTGTATATAGAAATATAAAACAGTGTCAATAGAATTGAGTTTTTAAAACTCTTGCTTGAAAAAACTTAAGAATTTCATTACCGGCATCTGTCCCTTCGTATTATAGACTTTTAGAACTATAAAAGGTCTATTCTGCACGTAACCGAAGATTTTGTAACCGGAAAATTTTATTACCAAAAAATGTTACCTGTTCATGTCACCGCGATTCTAGGAACGTTGGTAATGCTATATATTCAGCAATTCAGCCATGAAGAATTGTGGAAATTCTGGCATTGCATATTTCACGGGGCGGGGCAATATTTTGTTACCAGCTTATGAGATGGTAACAAAATTTACCGGTTACAAGAGTACACCAATTGCGAAAAGGGTTTAAAAATTGATTGTAGACATTTTTTCGCAGAATATATGTATATATAAATTTAATTTATATGATTTTTTTTCTATTAATTTTTTTCTTCAGTTATCAAATTTGAAAACTTTCAAAACGAAATTTTATAGGATTCTTGTTTTCTTTAAAGAGGGGTTGAGGAGTTACATTGTAAAATTTTTTTTATTAATTATTAATTAAAAGGTGTACTATTTAAACATATTTACTACGCACTTCTGCAGTAGGGTACTATAACTTTTCTCACGTAACGGATATTTGGAACAACCAAAATCGAGATAGATATATACTACATTTATGTACATATGTATGTATATACCGTAAATGCCCAGAATAAAAAGAGAAGTTGATTAGTCCATCTCCGTCTGTCTGTCTGTCCGTATGTTTGTGTACACGATAACTCTAGGAAAAGTTGAGATATCGGAAGAAAATTCGGTACGCGGGTTTCCCTTTATGCAGGGCAGAAGCGTATTGAAAATACAAAAATTAAACCATAACCTGGTCCCTCCCATAAAACGGTAATTTCGAAAAATTCAAAAAATTCAATATTTCCTTAATTACAGAAAACAAATTGCTAAAAAAGTCACATGTTTATTATTATACATTTTTGAAAAATGGGACATATTTCTAACTTTTGAAATCAATTTGCTCAAAACATACATTTAGAATAATGTTTTAAGAAATAATTACACCCGAGCGCATTTGTGCACATGGGTATTATAACTTTGTTCGCATAGCGGTTGTTTGTTGTCTAGCCCTTCAGGTTAATAAAGATTGTAGAAAACGATTTTTGCTTGTGTGGGGTCCCGTTTGATTCCCAAAATTGGAAGGAACTGATTTTTTCAAATTGCAACACCTAATAAATAAATTATTTCTAAAATAGGTTACAGCAGACAATGTTTAATCATTTTTTATTAATATACCGACACCTGATTGGAAGATCAACCTATCTCGGCAGCCAATTCAAAAACGCCCTAACTCAGAAAACTTTTTATGAAAGTCCTACTTCAGAATTTGGTTGAAGAACGCCCTATCTCAAATGAAAATATATTGAAAATTTGCCGAGGTAGGGCGTTTTTGAACCGCATTCTGAGATAGGGCGTTCTTCAACAAAATTCTGAAATAGGGTGTTCTAGAACAGTTTTTTGAGATAGGGAGTTTTCGAACTGGCTGCCGAGATAGGTCGATCTTCCACTTAGGTGTCGATATGTAGTTTTGATGTTAACAAACAAACCAAAACTTGGGTTAAAAAGCGTGCTCAATGAAATGGGTATAAATTCTTAAATATTGCACTTTCGGAAAAGGATGTTAATGAAAATAGGGACCAACGAATTTTGTTAAATATTTTTTTTGTTGGAAATGTTGATAATTTGTGGCTTATTGTAAATGAAAAAACCTCCACAAACCAACAAATTCGATTTTCGAATCTTTATTAAATGCTTGACCCAATAGCGACGAAAAAAAGTACGAAGAAATTTGTATCAAAAATTTTTATAATTAAATAATGAAATGTATATGTATGTCTAAATTTAGAACCAGAAGCTCTTAAATTTGTTAGTTTATATTAACTTATATATGTATGTACTAATTTATGCATTATGCATTATTAATGGTGTATTGGTAACACTTATTTGGAAAGCTGACAATTTTCTAAACAGAGATGTTAAAATCATTAATAATTTATATTTTTCATAATGACATTCTAACGACACGTTCACTAAAAAATATTTCTCCAATTAATATTTTTTATTCTTATTTGTACAAGGATTTACAAATTTAAGTGAAAACAAACTGATGATAACGCTCTATTAACTATTTTTCGTGTTGAAATTTTGCAGTCTTTTTAATAAAATGCAACCTGGCGTATTTTTCAGTGGGTTTTGTGTGTTCAAAATATTTATATCAACTGATTGGTACTGAGTGGATGTGTGCACACATAGCAAAAGCTGCATTCATCTGAGTGCTTATTCAGTGTTAAAAGTGAATCGTTCGTCATTCAATTTTTTCAATCTTTCTTTGAATATGGAAATGTGTGCAATCGTATCTACTTTGAGTGAATGTAGAATTGGAAAAATAAGCCGCATTATTCAATAAGGGAGAATTCAATGAAAACATAATAATATAAAATTGATGATTTTTAATTTCAAATGATTTCACAGTTTTACAGCTCTGATTCATAGTCAGCTGCGAAGCAACACAACGCCAAAGTTCTATGTGGACGGACCGGGTCTTAAGATATTTTTGGAACATATTTTATGAGATTTCTGCAACCTTGCGGAGTACTGTCAGTTTTTCGTTTTATCACATCACGAAGTAGCGAACAAATGTGGCACGTTCCAGAAACAGCCAATTGGGATTTGCCGATTTTGACAATTCTCAAGTAAAAGTAAACAACGTCTCAAAAATCTTAGATGCACTTAAATTTGCTAATACTTTCACAAAAATCGCCGATTTTTAACATTGTCGCTATTAATTCTTTTTATAAATCATATATTTTGGAATTTAACAGAATAAAACCACATTTCCTGTCGAAAAATTGGTTACTGAGAAAATTTACTATTTTACAGTTTATTTTATCCTCTCATTCGGCTTTGTTTACTTTTACTTAAGAAATTTCATCGTCGCCGGGAATGCGGAATCTTGTATTATATTATTCTTGTTACCATAGATATAGTGTTTAGTGTTGGATAATTTTTGCTCTTCAAATTAAGAAAATTATGTCAAGCAAAAATAAAACTACTGAAAAACGCGAATATGTGGTAGATTTCAGACCTTGAGTGGTAGATGTGGTAGATGCTCAAAAAAGTGGCAGATCTACCACAATGTGGTAGAAGTCCGATCAATGGTCATAAAAAAGTCCAGCTAGCTCAGCTCAAGCTAAACCAGGTCATGCGCAACGCCAGCGGATGGATGAGCGATTACGGTCTGTAATTGGCTACAGCCAAAACAGAGATCGTGCTCCTTACCAGGAAACGGATCCCAACAATTATAAACATGATCGTCGGACCTCAATTCGAGACCACTTCTAGGTCTACCTAGGGGTAAAGCTTGACAGCAAACTCACCATCCATGGAGTATGTGAAAAAGCTGCGCAGAGCACGGTGGCTCTACGCCGGCTGATGGCGAACGTGGGCGGCCCGAAGCCATGCCGCAGAAAGCTTCTGATGATAGCAGTCCAGTCGGTGCTCCTGTAAGGGGCAGAAATATGGGCCGACGCACTGAAAGTCAAAAAATACCGGATTCAAATGTCTTCGGTTCAGCGAAGAGGGGCACTACGCATTGCTTCTGCATACCGTACAGTGTCCGCGGACGCGGTTCTAGTTATTTCTGGCGTCATGCCAATTGAGCTACTTGCTTACGAGCGAAAAGAGATTTACAATCTCAGTGTCGAGATAGGTCGAGCAGCTGCCGCGGCAAGGGTGCGCGAGCAACTAATCCAGCAGTGGCAATAAAACTGGAACGCGAGCACAAAAGGTCGTTGGACGCACACCCTGAAAGTCGACCTTCAAACATGGTTGAACAGACTGCATGGGGAAGTCGATTTCTACCTGACGCAATTCCTCACCGGTCATGGTTACTTCCGAGAATATCTTCATAGAATGGGAAGAGTGGACTCACCGTTCTGTCACTACTGTGGAAACGTCGAAGATAACGTGCACCATGCATTCTTCACTTGCGAAGACTTCTTGATTTCGCGCAGAATGTTGGAAGAAAGATACGGAGACATAACTCCGAACAACATATGTAATTGGGGTAATGATCTCCAGTGCAAACAATTGGGAAGCAGTTGCGAAATACGTAAAATTCGTACTCCGCTGTAAACGACAGGACGGATGTCTACTGAGGACACCCGAATGAAACGCCCCTACAAAAGAGCAACCCCGAGGCTCTAGCAGCGCGCTCCTGCATCTGAAGATATGCAGAATTGCGGTGCCACATGCAGGATTCTTGCGCGGGCGGTGGGAATTTGGGTTTTAGTGGGTAGCCCAACACGCTTCGGTGGGAGTCCCACGCTCGGGGAAAATAGTATAGAGACTAGCGCCCCCGGCTAGTGCATAAAGCATTTCCCTCTCCTACGAAAAAAAAATCTTTAGCACAAAATACGTTTATGACAAAATTTTGGAAAATGGACGTGGCACCTCCCACTTATGGCCACATATGTACGTGTATCACGGTGACCGTTCGAGCAATTTGTTCCAAACTCGGAAAGCTTATTGTGCTTGCCACATAAAAGCAAAACGCTGAAAATTCTTGAAATCGGGGCTAAAATTACGCCCCCTTTTTATACAACGGTAAATTTTAGAAATGCCTGAAACTTCAATACTTCGAAATTTAAGAACGCTAATTTACACAAAATTTATACTAACAACAATCCCTCGAAAAGAAGTAACATTATTATGGAATTTGGGAAAATGGGCGTGATACCGCCCGCATATAACTTGAATAATCTCAGTAGAAAGGTATTTTCCCACTAGTTTTATTTCTGCCCAAAAAAAGTCATTCGTGTCCAAATTTTCTTTTTTCCAAATACCAACACATCTTAATTCAACTTTGAATGACGCTCGTTCATCCAACCTTTCTCTTTCATTTTTTGAATGAGTTTATTAGAAAAGAAATAAAAAGGGTGAGAAAATACCTTTCCAATGAAACCTCACAAGTCTAAATCGGAATAGTTAAAGTTCAGTTATTCAAGTTTTTTTAATACCAATCTTTGAAAAAAGTTAAAAACAGCATCAAAAATCTCATTATTACGATTCCGTTGAAACTGTTTTACATTTTTATAAATGTTTTTATGCAAATTTTAAGCTTAAACCGTTTTTGCAATTTTAGGGTATTTAAAAAAAAAAAATCTTTAATTAACTATTGTGACGAAAATGTGTAAGAATCTAAGCTTTGAGAAATCTGTCATATCTTTATGAAAATTTTCCAGAATTTGAAAATCATTCGTTGAATAAAGAAGCAATTTTCCTGTGTTACAAATCTTGGTTACTTTTTATTCGATTAGCAATTTAGAGATCGATCCTAAGGAAATACGTAACAATTGGTGTCAGGAGTGAGATTGCTAAACGAATACAAGTTTTAATATGGTGAGATTCGACGATTTGAGAATCCAACAACTCAAGGCTGAATTGGAATTGCGTGGTCTACCAACGAATGGGAATAAACTTGAGCTGCAAGCACGGTTAAGGGAAGCTGTAGAAGCCGAAGGCTTAGATGTAGATGCGCATAATTTTCACGTCTCAGATGCATCAACCAAACTGGAAAAGGCAGAAGCTGCGAGTACTTCAGTTAATGCGAACTTCGACGATTTGCTCATGGCCATTCAGAGTCAGTTGGCTGAGAACACCAAGCAAATGGCTGAGACCTCGAAGGAAATGGTTATAAGCTTAGAAACCCGAATGGCTGACAGTTTGAGTTTGAAATTGGCTGAGAATTCTTCGCAACTTTTGGCTTCCTTTAGCAAATATACAGCAGAGATCGGTGAGAAAATTAGAGAAATTGATGAGCAAGTTAAAGCTGTTGAGGGAAATGTCGTCGAGAAGTTTCAGGCAATCGAAGAAAGAGTTGGGTCTTTAGAAAATCATATTCGAGAGAATGCTCGTGCAGCGACAACCACGGTTGCTGGTGCGATGAAATTTAAACCTCCTCCTTATGATGGGACTATTCCTTTTAAAATTTTTAAGAAGCAGTTTGAGTCGGCGGCAATAAGCAACAATTGGGGCGACGCAGATAAAGCAACTGCTTTAATACTTTCGTTAAAAGGTCCGGCAACGGAGGTTTTGCACACAGTACCTGTGGAAGGGCAACGCAGTTTTGCGACAGTAATGAATGCACTCGAAAGGAAATTCGGTAGTGGTCACCGAAAGCAGATTTTTCAGATGGAATTGCTGAATCGGTGGCAGAAACAAGGCGAAATGTTACAGGATTTTGCGACAGAAATTGAACGCTTAGCCCATTTGGCAAATGAGGATGCTTCCAATGAGTTTATCGAACGTATGAAGATTCAATCGTTCATGAATGGCATACGGGATGTTGACACGAAGCGGGCAACTTATGCCATGCCGAAACGGTTGCGCATGCATTGACTCAGGAAACGGCCACACTGTTGAGTAGACCTTCGTATCGTGCGCATCGTGTAGACGTCGCAGGAAACGAGCTGCAAACGGTTTGGAATACTCTTAAATCGCATTTATCAACGCCGAGGACTCAGAGGAAATTTGAAGGTACTTGTTTTAAGTGTGGAAATAAAGGACACATTGCGCGAAATTGTTTTGTTGGAGGAGGACAGTCATCAAATCCTCAGCAAAATAGAGCAAGCAATGATAACACTGCGCAAATCTCGTTAAACTAAATCGAACCAGCTGGAGGGGGTGCAAGCTGGTTCCCACAACTGAATACCCCACAATCACAATTTCGCAAATCGGTAGGAAATCGAGTAATATAACGGTAAGAGGATGTATAGACGGGGAGGAGCGGATGCTGACATTGGACACAGGTGCATCACATTCCATCATTAAGGCGGGGTTGGTTAAGAAGGAAGTTAAGCCACTTATTGGTGCAAAGCTGCACACCGCTACTGGTGAAAAAGCACTATTAATAGGTGAGTTAACTTGTGATGTAACTATTGGGAATGTGACAGTTCCGCATGTTTTCATTGTGGCGGATATCGCTGATGAAGTTATAATTGGAGTAGATTTCTTAACCGACCATGGCATAAATATCGATTTAAGAAGTATGACAATGGCATATAACAACATGGAAGTAAGGCTAAATTCTGGTTACGATGAGTCGCACAGAGTTCGAGAAGCACTTTTGGTGGATAGTCAACAAATTCCACCAATGTCTGAAGCAGTTATTTGGGCAAAAATTAATGCAGATTGGGGGAAAAACCAGTAGTGGTTAATCGAAGCGGCAGAAAATTCGACACCGGACGTGTTTATTGCAAAAACTCTAGCAAAATCGAATCCAGATGGACGTATTCCAGTAAGAGTCCTTAATGAATTTAAATTCCCGATACAACTTTTTAAAGGCGCTCTGTTGGCGGAATGCCATGAAGTAGAGGCTATAATTAATTGCGAGGCGGTTCCTGAAAATCAGCGTGTTGATGTAAGCAAAATGCATAAGGAGATAGACGATTGGACAAAAGGGTTGGAGCCGCTGGAAGCTGAAAAAGCAAAACAATTGCTACGCAAATATTGTGGTATATTTGATAAGAATGGATCCAAACCAGGCAGAACCAACATCGTAAAACATCGGATTTATACAGGTGATGCAATGCCAATTCGACAGCCTCCACGAAGCTTGCCATTAGCCAAACGTGAAGTTGTTAGC
>NW_016157174.1:553780-556720 GCF_001687245.7 Rhagoletis zephyria | reverse complement strand
GGACGCGGTTCTAGTTATTTCTGGCGTCATGCCAATTGAGCTACTTGCTTACGAGCGAAAAGAGATTTACAATCTCAGTGTCGAGATAGGTCGAGCAGCTGCCGCGGCAAGGGTGCGCGAGCAACTAATCCAGCAGTGGCAATAAAACTGGAACGCGAGCACAAAAGGTCGTTGGACGCACACCCTGAAAGTCGACCTTCAAACATGGTTGAACAGACTGCATGGGGAAGTCGATTTCTACCTGACGCAATTCCTCACCGGTCATGGTTACTTCCGAGAATATCTTCATAGAATGGGAAGAGTGGACTCACCGTTCTGTCACTACTGTGGAAACGTCGAAGATAACGTGCACCATGCATTCTTCACTTGCGAAGACTTCTTGATTTCGCGCAGAATGTTGGAAGAAAGATACGGAGACATAACTCCGAACAACATATGTAATTGGGGTAATGATCTCCAGTGCAAACAATTGGGAAGCAGTTGCGAAATACGTAAAATTCGTACTCCGCTGTAAACGACAGGACGGATGTCTACTGAGGACACCCGAATGAAACGCCCCTACAAAAGAGCAACCCCGAGGCTCTAGCAGCGCGCTCCTGCATCTGAAGATATGCAGAATTGCGGTGCCACATGCGGGATTCTTGCGCGGGCGGTGGGAATTTGGGTTTTAGTGGGTAGCCCAACACGCTTCGGTGGGAGTCCCACGCTCGGGGAAAATAGTATAGAGACTAGCGCCCCCGGCTAGTGCATAAAGCATTTCCCTCTCCTACGAAAAAAAAATCTTTAGCACAAAATACGTTTATGATAAAATTTTGGAAAATGGGCGTGGCATCTCCCACTTATGTCCACATATGTATGTGTATCACGGTGACCGTTCGAGTAATTTGTTCCAAACTCGGAAAGCTTATTGTGCTTGCCACATAAAAGCCAAACGATGAAAAGTATTGAAATCTGGACTAAAATTACGCCCCCTTTTTATACAACGGTAAATTTTAGAAATGCCTGAAAATTCAATATTTCGAAATTTAAGGACGCTAATTTACACAAAATTTATACTAACAACAATCCCTCGAAAAGAAGTAACATTATTATGGAATTTGGGAAAATGGGCGTGATACCGCCCCCATATAACTTGAATAACTGGGCCAAAATTATTATGATTTAGACTCAGACTATCAGTAGAAAGGTATTTTCCCACTCGTTTTATTTCTGTCCATTCAGTCCAAATCATCGTCATTCGTGTCCAAAATTTCTTTTTTTCAAATACCAACACATCTTAATTCAGCTTTGAATGACGCTCGTTCATCCTGCCTTTCTCTTTCATTCTTTGAATGAGTTTATTAGCAAAGAAATAAAAAGGGTGAGAAAATACCTTTCCAATGAAACCTCACAAGTCTAAATCGGAATAGTTAAAGGTTATGGACTGTTTTTGCTTACGCGTAAATGTACATTTAGCGCATTTAGCTCTAAATGCTACTCTAAATGTACATTTATCCATACAAAATTCGTCATCTAAATGCAACTAAATGCAACTCAATCTTTGCATTTAGAATCTAAATGCTAAAAGCATCCCGTGATCTTCCAAAATTTCCACGATTCGAACATGGTTTAATGAGAAAAAGTGGCAACATTGCTTTTTCGAGTATACAACCGCTAGCTGCGTTTCAGTGAGCGCCGATCGAGATTTCATTTATTATTTTACATTATTTGGATAAAGAAAAGTTACGCAAATTCAACATCGATATGATGCTGATAGAAATCTGGATTAATTTGTGATCAACTCTGTTTGTTTTGTTTCCTAATTAGGTGTGGAAAATATAATTGGCAGCACCGACAAATGAATATATACACAAACAAATGTTCGGTTATGGTTAAAACAATTCAGGTTTTTGTATTGAATTTTCGGTTTAGAATTTATTTTGCCTTTTCAGTAGGGGTTTTTGCACATTATCTTTTCCGTGAGAATTTATCGTAATGGATACGGATCTGAATAAGCGACTGGAACACGGCTGTTTGTCAAAAGCATACGATTTCGAACTCGCGTAAATGTACATTTGCTAAATGCGATAGCATGAACGCTCTTCGAAAACATATGTTCGAAAGTGCTAAATGTTGCATTTTAAATGCAGCAAAAACGCTGCATTAGTTATTCAAGTTTTTTTAATACCAACCTTTGAAAAAAGTTCAAAACAGCATCAAAAATCTCATTATTACGATTCCGTTGAAATTGTTTTACATTTCTATAATTGTTTTTATGCAAATTTTAAGCTTAAACCGTTTTTGCAATTTTAATGAACTATTTTTATTCACAAAAACTCAATTTTTGAAGGTATTTTCAAATCGGTACAGCTCACGTAAATCTGCATATTTTTCCGAAATATTTTGGTGGAAGTCTTAAAATATAATAGATATTATAATTCCAATGGAAACACGGTACCGATTTTTTTTTACATGGGGAGTGATGCAGTCTAATGTACATATCGTCACCTGAGATGCAAGAAGACGTAACAACATTGTAAATGAAATGGAAAAAGTCGAAACTAATATTTTACTTTATTTTTTTCATAAAACGATGTGGGGAGTTGTAATTCGATGAAATCCAACACATAAATCAAAATTTTAATTTTGAATTTTTTATTATATTTATTATTTCAACGATGAAGTTTGTTACATCTTTTTGCATTTCAGGTGACGATATGTACATGATACAAAAAAGAAGGTAGTTTCATTTAATGACATTCGTTGTTGTTGTTAACCATTTGACTTTTAATAAAATTATGACATTTCATCAAATTCATGCTACCTGATCACTAGAGTGCAATGGGGTATAGTCATTGCGCTGGGTATGCAGTTACAGTTGCATGGCTATACTCAATCCCGACTCTTGCGTCCTCGTTCGCGCACTCTGGGCAACGTGAGCAACCCATGTGCGAGATGCGG
>NW_016157174.1:531025-550393 GCF_001687245.7 Rhagoletis zephyria | reverse complement strand
GCCCACTTATGTCCACATATATGTATCCGGTGACCGTTCAGTCCAATTTGTACCAAACTCGGATATGGTTATTGTGCTTGCCACATAAAAGCCAAACGATTCAAAAGTTATTGAAATCGGACTAAAATTACGCCGCTTTTATACTAACGGTAAATTTTAGAAATGCCTTGAAATGTCAATATTTCGAAATTTAAGGACGCATACAATTTATTCAAAATTGATACACCCCGGCTTACCATGTAGCGGTAGCTTTCGGAAAGGTGAAAAGCCATATATGTAATACTTGCGCCGGGTATTTAATGTTCGGCCCCGCCCGAACTTAGACTTTCTTACTTGTTAAAAATAACTTAAAGTAAGTTTGCTATAATAAGCGTTAAATAAGCATTTTTAATATTAAGCTTATTAAAAAATTTTTCAAATAAACCTTTAATAAGTTTTGAGAGCGAATGTTTATAAATAACTTAAACTTATAAATGAAATGCAAATGCCAACGACATGAAGTAGTAAATATAATTTTTTTCAATCGAAAGTGACGTGTTTACGTTTTTTAAAATATATTATGAAAAGGAAAAAATTAAATAAAACCAATGCGGTAAAAAAAATCTAATCCAGGACCAGCTGCGCTAATCGGTAGAGCATTCGAGTCTTCAAATGATGAGTTCTCCTTATCCTTTCTTAGTTTGAGTTCATCAATGAGAATGGCGGCGATGAAGCGGAATATATAGCTGCATCGATGTCGTTTTTCCAATTTGCCAATAACCGCTTGTAATTGAAAGCACGCAACAAGATATAATAATTAACTTTTTTATGCTTAATTTTTGTGTGTTATCGTGAATTTGTATGCTAAAATGTCTATTCCCTATTTACATTTTCGCGACTGTAGATGAGTCCGCCGAAAATTCGCATTTCTTTTGGTTTCTAGATGTTAAGCAATCTATGTATGAGTTTTTATTGAAATATCTTTAAATAAAGGGTTATAAAAATGTTTATAAAAAGCTTTTTTTTGAAAATTTTTAGTAAGTTTATATTCATACGCTTATAAACATCCTTTTTTGAACCTTTATTATAAGTTTAAACTTTTACGCTTATAAAAAGCTTTCTTTTGAACATTTATTAAAAGTTTATATTTTTCTACGCTTATAACCAATGTTCCTTTTCGATTATATTACGCTTACTTTCAAGCGTTTTATAAACAAAAAATCAACGTTTTGTAAGCTTAATGTTTATAATTGAAAACTTAAAAAAACTTTCTTTAAGTTTATTTTGCTTGTTGGGTAGGTATAAACAAGGTAATTGTTTGAATATTGTTATGGCGATACATGATTCAATAATTAAAGGTTTGCTCATTATTGACATTCGACTTTTGACACTCCCTTAGCTGCCTTACAAAAGCTTCGCATACACACACGAACCCACACACAGTGCTTTGCTAAGGGAGCCGATTTTGTCAAGAGGGAGCGAGAAAACTGCTTTTTGAGCAAACCTTTTATTATTGAATCATGATGGCGATACACATATCGGAACAGGTATTCACTCAAATTCAAAAAGAATTTTAAGCCAAAATCATTCATTCGTTTTGTATATGAATAATTTATATACCGTACGGTACGTTTTTAATAAATTGTTTTTATTGTAGCGGCTACAACAACCCCGTCCAGACCGGTTTGTCCCGCAATCGTTGTCAAGCTCTACTAACGGAAGACCCAGGAAGCGTGCAGCCTCGATGGGGTCTGTCAATAAGGACACAGGCGTTAGCAGGGTGGGATTCAGTGGGCATGCGAAGAGATGTTTCGAGTCGTGGGGCGTCTGTCCGCACGTCGGGAATTCGTTTGGCACATCTGCATTTATTCTGCTCAGGTACGAGTTTAACCTGCTGCAGTAGCCAGAGCGAAGTTAAGCTATTGTGGTACGAGTCTCCCGAGGCAGACGAAGCCCGTCCACAGCATTCACGGTCGAGAGTCTATATAACTCGAGACTGACTCCCTGTGAATGCCGTTCAGGGCCTGTCGGTATTCTGTCCGCTCCAGAGGTTGTCTTATGAACCTTTGGACTTCGTCCGTCAATTCATATACATGCCTTCTGACGTGCCGTGGCGAGGATTCTTCTGCAAGCAGAAATTGCTTGCAGAGCATTGGGTTATGCTCCTTAATTGGGAGCATATGGTCCTCGTCGTGCAGCTAATGTTGCGGCGACATCAGAAGGCATCCTGTCGCTGTCCGGAGTGCCGTGTTTTGGCAGGTCTGTAGCTTCATTCACTGCATCTTACTAGTACCCGGAGACCACACACTCGCTGCATAGTTCAGAACCGCCGGCCAATTGCCTTGAACCTTGCCAACAACGTTTCTTTGTTTTTGCCCCAGGTGCTGCCGACTAGCGACGTGAAGACCTTGTTGCGGCTTTGTATTTTATTGACAATTGCGGTTGTATGCGCCGAGAGGGAGGGAAGACTGTCGAAGGTTACTCCGAGGATCTTCAGGTTGTTCACAGTCGGAATTGGTTCTTCATCCACGTGAATACCCAGTTGCAGTCTGACCTCCTTCGTCCAGGTGGTGAAAAGCGTTGCTAAGGGAGGAGAGATAACCGTTTACTTTCGAGCACTCTTTTGAATGAATTCATGCAGCCCTCTAGTACAAAGCAAAACGGACCTAAGATTCAGATTCGGCGATAGGTGGGTTTGGTTAAATACACCGGCCACTTTTTTGTGTGCCGCTGCACTCGAAATTAAGCCGTTGACTCGTACACCCTCAAAATTTCGACTAAATTGCGAATTTTTGGCTAATTTTTCACTATTTTCGCAACCAAATCGAAGTTTAGGATGAGTAAGAGTAAAGCAGACCTCATATTCGGATTCAGTGGGTTGAAATATGTACATCCCGGTAGGTGGGTCTGGTTAAACGCACCCACCATTTTTTTGTGTGCCGGTGTAATAAATGAAAATGAAGAAAAACCATGTCAAATCCGGACTTAGAAATCATGCTATTTTCATAGCTCATTGTTACTTACCTGTGAGTTTTCATAGTTCAAGTTTGCTCGCTTTTCGGCCCAATATTCATAAGCATTCTTGTAGTTCAACCACACCAAAATAGCCTTATCAACGGCGATCGGTTGAATATACAGAAGTGGACGCTTCAGCTTTAACAACACCAGCTCTTTATCCTCATTTAACAACTCATCTTGGAAGGCATTTCGCAAACCTATGGTTGTATGGAAGAAGGCATACTGTTGGAATTCCGGTTCAGCCTCATCAAAGATTACATTACGTATAATTTGGCCCAGCGAAAGGTTAAAATCGATATGGGCCTTGCCAAACATTTTACGATCATTTCCTTCGCCCAAATTTTTTACGCGATTAGACAAATGCAGCTCTAGCGTGCCAGTTTCAAAGCGCACTGCTGAAGAGCAGGGCGTTGTAGCAGTCAACTGTATTCGCTTCATCGATATGTTGACCGAAAATAGTATGCTTTTCATCGAAGACTCTTGTACGCTGGCTGTATCACCACTATCTTCAGACCATAGGGGCACTGGCTTTTCGCCGCCGTACACTTTTTGTAATACTTCATTAATCTCGCGCATGAAAACCTTCTGAACAAATACCAGATGATTCAGAAGATCAGTTGTTAAACAGCGCTCAAATTCGCCGATCTCAGCTGATGCATTCACATAGCCACCGCGACGTAATATGATACCTTCGACTCGTTCTGGTTCCTGAATAAGAATGCTTAAATGACTAAAATGTAAACAGATATAAATTACACATACATACCTCTTGCCTGTTTTCAGGTATATATTCAGCGCTCACATGAACTAGCGGTAGGCCGATACAGGCCTCAGAGGGCAAATTCATCTCATTCTAAACATGTAAATGTAAACCAATTTCACTCTCACTTTCTCGATATACTAAATACAATAAATCAATGAAGAATGATATCTACTCACCCGCACCTGTATCTTCGTATTAAAGCTTAGAGTATGTGTTGGCAAATCTATAACGAATTTTGCACGATTGCCAGTCACACCTGTCGAACTGACACAGTTCATACGATATTGTGCTTGTAACGAAGGCAATAGTGCTGCATTTATCGACAAGCTATGCAGTAAAATATTAAACTGCATAACCAACGGTTGAAGTAATCCATTATGTTGCGCTGGTATCTTATGTGGTGGTACTGCTTTCTTTTTCGGCTCCTGCTGTGGTTCAGCGTTCTCCTTCACATCAACGCTTTTGCCGGCGGAACGTGAATGATGTGGCGATTCTGGTTCATCGGGATTATGTGCACGTGACGCAGAGCGACCAGAATTGCGTCCAACACGCAATTCTTGCAGAGTAGAGCTTAGCTGCTTCGAACTGCGAGTCATCATTCCATGCAATGCGACGGGGTGTTGTGGTATTTCGATGTTCACTGGGCCAATTGAGAGCAATCCGCTGTTTTTATCTTTGCCACGCTTTGTCAAACTGGAGTAGAGCGTTTGACATTTTCCCACCGTTACTTTTACGACAGTTCTGTACAATAAAGGCAATTAGTACTGTCAATAATTTTACCAGCTCAACAACTTACTGTTGATTTGGTGCAACACCTTCCAAAAGTACGATCATGGTGCGACCTACTTGGCCAGTTACGGAGCATTCCAGTGATACCGGTCGTGCTTTTTTGCGCCATGTAGCACTGCCATTCAAGGTGGTTATTTCAGCTTCCAGTTTTAGGCCACTCAGTGTCGCCATTAAGCGCGTCTTATGAATTTTCGCCACACCAAATACAACCAGCCGGGTTTTTTCCTGCGACAAAGCTTCTATAATATGAAATATGTGTACATTAGAACCCTTTTTTACAAATAAAATATTGATCGTTCGCCTACCAACTAGCTCACGATGTTGCGGCAGAGGCGTTGGAGCACTTGTTCCATCATCTTCTTCATTACGCGTGTCCTGTCGCATATAACCACCAACTGAAGTTTTCTTCACTCCATATTTAAAAGCATCGTGTGTCTCATTGGACATTGAGCTACGTTGCACTGTCTTTGTTTCAGGCATGGTACCATATAGTTCTAACAAATTGTAAATTGTTTTCCAGCAATTTGGCGTCAGCATCAGTGGCTTTATACCATTGAAGTCATTTTTGTTTATGGTATTGCAGTCACCACTGACGCTGGTTGCGCATGCTCCATTGAGCGATGCCTTGGACTCTAGCGATAATTTGAACATATGCTGCTCGCTTACTGAAGTAATGGGGCTATCACGTAATGGTGAAGAGCTTGTCTCATTTAGATTTGTGTATCCTGAGCATATAAGATATGAAAATAAGCAACAGATGTATATTTTTTGTCATATATAATAATGTAAATTACCTAACTTTCCCTTAACAGATTTGCTAGTAGAGCGTAACTTTTGAGCAAAACTGGATGGCCGATTTCTGGCATTAGGGGAAGGTGTTAGCTGTATTAAGGGACCGATGCCACTAGGGCGTACCCTATATTATTTCAATAAGCAGTTCGTAAACATGCAAAGTAGATATACGTTAACTTTTCAACAAGAAGCTCACCTGCCTCCAATGGGATGTGTCATGGATATCATTTCATTGAATTTATCATAACGTTCATC
Source organism: Rhagoletis zephyria (assembly GCF_001687245.7). NCBI lineage: Eukaryota > Metazoa > Arthropoda > Insecta > Diptera > Tephritidae > Rhagoletis > Rhagoletis zephyria. The sequence goes on along the minus strand of NW_016157174.1, from coordinate 544,797 downwards.
TGAAGAGTTCTCATTATGGACAAAGCGATCTGGCACCGAACCGAAGGGGGCGATATCATTGGGCTCGGATGCTAAAACGTATAAAACAGTAACTTTAAACTATTATATTTATCCCTTTTTACTTACCTAAGCTACATTCGTCTTTGGCATCCGACTTTCTAGTCAAATCCGGTTGTTGATGAAATTCATTTTGAGCATCCTTGACATTCTGATACATGTTTGTGATTTGATGTAGTAGACGCAGCAGAGGCATATTAACCTATGGAAAAGGAGTAATAAATAGTAACACTGTGAGGCAGCCAATAAAATGGAAGAGCTCTAGAATATTGAACCACCTGCCGTTTTGTGGCTTAAAGTCACAATTTTTATACAGTGTATATCTAATTTGGTATCAGTTGTAGCCCAATTTTTTCACTTAAGTGGGTCAGTTTGAGGATGGTCCCGTGCGCAGACAACAAAAAACTGCCATTCACCTGGGAGTGGCCAGAAGTAATTCTTGTACGTACGATTCAAATCGCAGCTCACAACGTACGGATATTTATATCTAAAGCTAAAGTGAGAAGGCGTAAAACTTCGCGTGCGCTGGGTTTGGGTCCCGCCACGTTAAAACCCCGGCCAATGAAAAAGTTCAGAAAGCCTCCGATGAGACCCCCTTTTTTAATGATGACCACGGCAAACGTATAAAGGACTATGATTTGAGGGTATGCACCTGGAATATCCGGACCTGTAATGGGGAAGGTGCCTCTGCCCGGCTGGTTGATGTCCTCGGGAAGACAAAGACTGACATCACCGCCATCTATGAAATGTGAAAATGTGATGGACGGGGCAAGGCAAGGTATGCGTGATGCCTTGCGACCAGTGTTGCCGCTTTGGTAATTTTTAACCAAAATTGGTTATTTTTTTCTTTATTTAATAAATTTGGTAATTTATTTTTCAATTTGGTAACTTTTTTGATTCGGTCGTACATGTCACATAGCTCAATAAAGGCACGTTAGGAAGTGGCCCGTAAGCGTTTCATTTTATATAAATACCAGGAAATCCTGAAAGGCGAAAAGTTGTTCCAGCGTTCCTTGGTTAATAGACTGGTGTGATCTATAACAAACTGCTTGAAAGTGGCTAATGGGTGGTCGTACCTTTCCGTCAGTTTGTCTGCTTTGCAATTACCATCAATTTTCCATTGTACCCGACAACCATACATATGAGCTGAATACTATGTAAATATGTATGTTATCGTTCAAAAAGCTACGGCATTCAGTGGGGGACTTTACTCTGTGAGTCGAAAACTTTCAGGACTGCCTACAAGCGTTGCATTTTTGAGATATTTTCGGCTACTTGTTGACATTTTTTTGACAAATTTTAACATATTATTTTTTTTTTTATGTTAATTTTGGTAATTTTTTTTTTTTTAATATAGTTCTTTCTTTAGCAAAACCCGGGTAAATCCAAGTTTCAAACCTTTTTCAATAATAAATAACAAAAATTCAACAAACTTTCGTAAAACTCTCGAGGTTTTTGAATTAGATTTCCTAGAAAGATTCTGGTTACAAAATTTTGTAGCCCATTGAGTTCGAGTAGAATAAAATCTAAGTTTTAAATCGCTAAAAATTACCGTTGATTTTTTAGAATAGCCTCATAAAAAATTCCAATGGTACCAAGCCGGATGATGTCAGTGGTCAAATGACATCCCCTCTACGGAAACTTATGCGCCTCAAACTCCTCTGTTGCAATGAACCGTATCCATGACACTAAGGGCCGTTTGCACCATGTCTAGTTAACGCTAACTGGAGGTACATCCTTCAGTTAAGCACGTTAACTGCTTTATCGATCACATGTTATATGATGGGTGTCGATAACGTCGATAAAGATGTTTAACTGGGAGTTAGAATTAACTAGACATGGTGCAAACGGCCCTAAATGATCAGATGCCGTCAGTTGTTTTGTGGCCTGAGCTTTGTATCGATGGAGAAATAGTATATCCAAATGCAAAATATGCAATTAGCCATAAGAAAGTACCATGTTCTTAAAACGACGCGCAATGAACAAATTTGTTTCTTCGGCAATACGCTTGAAATCCTAAACAAGGGGTTATGTTGTGGCTTTCAGCGTTAACGCAGTTAAAAAAATTTTAGGTGAATGGAGTGCTGATTGCCTGAAAATCTTGTGTATTCGGATATATTTACATATGTACATACAAATGTATGTTTGTACAGTTCTGCATATAAAATAAGTTTGGGAATTTTTTGTTGAATTTGGTAACTTTTTCCGATGATTTTGGTAAAAAATAAAAAAAATTTTGTGGCAACACTGCTTGCGACGTCTACTACAGTTGCCACGCAAAGGAGCGCAAATTCGGTGTTGGAGTCGTGGTAGGAGAGACTCCGTCACCGAGTACTGGCGTTCACCCCGGAGGAGCGAGATTCTTCAACATCCCGCTCATCTGCGCCCATGCCCCGACGGAAGAGAAGGACGAGGCGTTCAAGGATCTCCTCTATGAGCGCTTTGAACGTACATAGGAGCGCATTCCCCCGAAATGATATCAAAATCGTGCTCGGCGATTTTAATGTCAAGTTGGGCAAGGAAGGTATCTTTGGCGCTACTGTCGGAAAATTCAGCCTACACGACGAAACGTCCGATAACGGACTGAGGATGATCGACTTCGCCGGAACCCGAAACATGGCAATATGTAGTACTAGGTTCCAGCATAAGAAGATCCACTAAGATACATGGCTGTCTCCATATCGAAAAACGAGAAACGAAATCGATCATGTTGTGATAGACGGAGGGCATGCTTTTAGCGTTTTAGACGTACGTACACTCCGAGGGCCAAATATCGATTCGGACCACCATATTGTTGTAGCCAAGATACGCACCCGCCTCTGTGCAGCAAAAAATGTGCGCCCAACAATGCAAGGAAAGCTTAACGTCGAAAAGCTGCAATCAGAACAGACGGCCAATTTATTCGCCACTCGACTCACACACCTGCTCTCTGACAGCACTCTTCAACAATCCGACATAAGCGAGTAGTGGAACCACATTTTCCGATCATTAAGTACCGCCGCCGAAGAAGTAGTTGGATTTCAGCGAGCCCGAAAGAACAGCTGGTACGATGAGGAATGTCAAGAAGGCGCAGGGACGCCGCCTATAGGGCCACGCTGCGATCGAACGCAACGCGAGCTATGTGGGGCCGTTATAGGGAACTGAAGATGTAAGCGAGGCGTGTTTGCCGCAATAAGAAGAGAGAGGCCAAGATACATACGTGAGTGCGAAGAGCTTGAGATGCTGGCCGACAGGAAGAACGCCCGAAAATCTGTCTGCAGAGCTATTTAAGTACGCCGGCGAGGAGCTGATGAGGTGCATGCATCGGCTCTTATGCAACATATGGTTAGATGAACACGTGCCCGACGACTGGAATTTAAGTGTGCTCTACCCAATCCACAAGAAAGGCGACCCCGCCATTCGCGCCAACTACCGCGGAATCAGCCTTCTAAGCATAGGTCACAAGGTCTTATCGAGTGCATTGTGTGAAAGACTGAAGCAAGCCGTCAACGAACTGATTGTGGCTTTAGGCCCGGAAAATCCACCATAGATCAGGTATTCACAATACCCCAAATCTTAGAAAAGACCCGCGAGAATAGGATCGGCACTCACCGCCTATTTGTTGACTTTAAAGACGCTTTCGACAGCACTAAAAGGAGTTACCCATACGCCGCTATGTCCGAATTTGGCATCCCCGAAAAACTGACGCGGCTGTGTAAAATGACGTTGAGCAATACCACCAGCTCTTTCAGAATGGGGAAGGACCTCTCCGAGCCGTTTGATACCAAACGAGGTTTCAGACTCCCTTTCGTGGGATTTCTTTAATCCCACGCCATCGATATTATCGGTAATTAGATAGAGATATAAAGCGAATGGGTCTGGTGGTGAAAGAGGACAAAACGAAGTATCTCCTGTCATCACACAAACAGTCAAGAGAATACGCGCCTTGGCCACACGTCACTGTTGACAGTTACAAGTTTGGAAAAGTACACGACTTCGTATATTTGGGAACCAGCATTAACACCATTAATAATGTCAGCCTTGAAATCCAACGGAGAATCAAGAAGTGCTATTTTGGACTGAGTAGGCAATTGAGAAGTAAAGTCTTCTCTCGTCGTACAAAGATCACACTTTATAAGTCACTCACCATGCCTGTACTGGTGTATGGCATGGACAATGAAAACATCTGATGAAGCGGAACTTGGAGTTTTCGAGAGAAAGATTCTGCGAAAGATTTACGAACCTATACGCGTTAGTGATGGCGAATACCGCAGACGATTTACCGATGAGCTGTATGAGCTTTGCAGCGATATAGACATAGTGCAGCGAATTAAAATTCAGCGGCTCCGCTGGCTTGGCCATGTCGTTCGAATGGACAGAAACGCTCCTGCTCTGGAAATATTCAACGCGGGCCGCGATGCTGGTAACAGAGGAAGAGGAAGGCCTCCTCTGCGTTGGAAAGACCAGGTGGAGAAGGACTTGGCTTCACTTGGCATTTCCAATGGCGTCAGTTGGCACAGATGAGAAATAGCTGGCGTGGTCAAAATCGCTTAGGCGGGTACAGCGCCGATAAAGAAGAAGAAGAGTTTGAGTTTTAGTTTGAGCGTTATTTTGAAAAATATGGAAAAATTAAGTTTGTAGAGTCGATGGACGATTCAAGTGTTTAACAAAAATTTCATTGGGTCTTCTCAGACGAAAAGAGTGCGATAACGGACAAAAGTACACTATAAATTTTATTGTAACACTATTAAACAGCACTGACATGCATGGGTGTTCAGTTGCAGTTGCACGACCATACTCAATTCCGGACTTGGGTCGCCGATAGCGTCCCTTAGCAACGAGAGCAACTCATGTGCGAGATGCGGCAACTAATCCGTGTGTCGCCTCGGGTCACGACAGAAAAAGAGGGAGCTTTGGTAGGGACCAAGGGCCCCGTGAAGTCAATAAGTATCTATTGACCAGTAGATGCGACTATAAGCGGGCGTCTATTTTGAGCAAGCGACTAGCCACATAAATGTGTCATCTATTAGAAACCCTCCCAGCAATGGGTTATCCCCGCCGCTAAAACATGAATCCGAATCAAGCTCCACTCTCCATTAACCCCTCGCATACGGGACAAAGACTTTGATTTACGGATATGCACTTTGAATGATCGGACCAAATGTTTCATCTCATAAAAAAATCGATGGACAGGACATAGCTGCAAAAAATCTGCAGCGTATGACATGTACTACAGCTGCTACGGCGAACAAATTTGGTGGGATTGCATTGGAGCTAAATTGAATATCCGCCGAATATGTATACATGCCCCGATAGAGGAAAAGGACGATGAGACCAAGGAGCATGAGGGCATGAGAGAAGTATAGCGAGTAAAGTGTTTTTGCTAAATATACTCGCAATTTGAGTTTTTTTATAAATATGTATTTCAACATTTTACGTATTTACTTTGACCTGAAATTAAAATTTTTAGTTAAATGTTTGTCTTTAGTACTTATTTGATATTTGTAATGGGTCGTTTTTTGTGAAATTTAATATACTTTCGTGGAGTAGAACTTGTGTTGTTAACAATTGATAGAGTATTATACATGTAATTCATTGTTAAAACATCTGGTATTTTGTAAAATTATCTTTTGGAAAAAACTGCAAATTAAAAACAATTTATTGTTTTCTTAGAAAGTGTCAAGTTCAAAAATGCTGAATTTTTTCATGTAGATAAGCTCCAAGCAGTGGCACGACTAATGACGGCAACACAGCTAGGAGAGCATTTTATCGTACGGATCTATTAGCATCGATCACAGGCGTGAATGTTAATTTTTTAGAACACTTGCATACGAGTTTAATAGCACTTTCGTCTGAGTTTGAGATTAATTCTGTACGGTTAGGGAATCCAATCCCGCAAATGCGGGGTCCCGCAAATGAGAGATTGCACATGCGGGATCCGCAGGATTTGCGGGATTAAAGCAAATAATTTAAATGACGAATGCGAGTTGTGAACGTGCTCGCTAAAATGTTTGTCGTGTATGGCTGTATTAAATATACATCATTCTTGTTGATCGCACTTTATTCTATTCTTAATATCTTCTTAACTCTACATATTAAATTTCTTTACACTAGTTAGTCATGTTCCAGAGGTCACCCTACGCTCGAGTAGCGGTCCAGTGGGTACCGCTCGCACGCTGTGTTGGCGTAGGCGTATCTCTGTGGTGGTCCTCTGCTACTTGCGGTGCTCTGTTGAACCCGCATTCTCGGTAGGATGTGGCGGGCAGCGTATCGAAGGCGATTACCCCCAAAGAGAACGAATCACAAGCAATCCCTCCATTCAGTTCAGCCGCGACCAGAGCTTCGTGCTGACTCACTGTTGGGCGGTTGTGTCGCGTCTTTTATAGGCCGTCTGTGTACTGTTCCGTGGTTGTGCGGCTACATGATGACTATGGGCTACCATACAACATCTGATTTATGGTGCTATGGTGGTTGTTTGGCTTCGTGTGAGTAGTTATTTGTGTGAACCAAACTTCCCATGGATATTTGGTCCTCACAGTCCCCACACTTTGGTGGTCTAACGCCGCCCTAACCCTTGGCCAGATGTTCTCTCTCCACGACTGTGTTGTGATCGCGTAATTCTCCGTGCGGAACCTCAGAGTGCGGAGTAGTGACGGCCTGGGCTGGTAGTGATGACGGTTGTGCCTCTGACGGCTGACTGTGTGGCGGTTGCTTGCGCTTGATTTTCCTAAGACGATGTGGTGGCCGCCACAGGACGCCGTCGCACCCATGCTGCCTAGCGCGTCTAGACCAAATACGATATCATCAACTGCGCCGGGCATTCCGTGAGGTGTGACTGCCCGATGTGAACTCCAACTCTCACGGCGTCGAAGATTTTGCAGATGGTGCCATCGGCCATTTATACTTCGATGTCCCCGTTTCCAGAGTTCAGTTGGACGACACAAAACATTTCAAAGCGCCCGTTTCAATAACGGCCTCCACCAATTCCCCACCATACTGTATTAGGGCGTAGAGCCGGCCGTGTTCCTGACGCATGGTTGCTGGTGGTTCGGCACTGGATTTTGTGAGTTCACCGCACCTTGTTCTGGGTGAAACTGTCCTGTCGTTTCCTTACCGTTTGCGACATCCCTCTAATGTTAGCACATCGGATCGGCCGGACACCCAGCAAAACAGCTTTCGCGCGTTACGGCATCTCCTGGCGTAATGTCCTTCTTGATCACACGTTCGTCGATGGTTTTCGAGACTGCCCTCGCATTCTTCAGCGGTGCGAGGAGTTCCGCCAGGGCATTGAAGTCTCGTGGTCGAATGTGTAATAAATAATTAGATCTGTTCCGAAAGATCCTTTCCAATTGCTGTTCGCTGCTGTGTCTCGCGCGGCGCGTCGAGCTCTGTATCGTGAGCACGTAGTCTGTACTTTTCCCGTGCGTGCTTTTTTTCCTGCCGTATGTCATCCTCAAAGTACCGGCCCGGTAGGAAGAAGCTTAGAAAATCTTGCTTGAAAGTATTCAAGCTTATCTAGTGCTCGTTGTTGTTGTGGTACCATTGGATGGCCTTGTCGCGTAGTAGCTCAGGCATGCTTTTTGGGAGTAGGTCCAGATCCAACGCGTATACCTCGGCCAACTCCTCTAAGCGTTCCACGAAAGCTAGCGGGTCTCGTCCACCGTCGTAACACACTGACCACATCCGTACCTGGTAAACGATAAGCGTGATAGATACCAGATCCTCCTTGGAGACTTTCTCCTTTAGAAAATGCTGAGGTATACTCGCCGGTTCGGGGCTTTTTGTAGATCGCACTTTATTATATTCTTAATATTTTATTAACTCTTCATATTAAATTTCTTTACACTGGTTAGTCGGTGGTCCAGAGGTCGCCCTACGACCGAGTAACAGCCCAGTGGGTCCCGGCAATAACGCAAAATTTGCTTTATTTCACTTTTAAATGGGAAATAATACCAAAATCGGAGGTTTGCTTTATTTCAAACAAAGGTTGGAAATAAAACAAATTTTGCCTTATTTCCCATTGCTTATTTATACTATTTCTAACAAAAACTGTTTACTGACAGAAGGAAAAAGAACTTTGTTTATTCCAAAAATACAATTAAACAAAAAATGTGATATAGTTCATATGAAGAAAGTAATATTCACACCTTAAAATGTTTGCATGGAACCATGGCGCAATAAACAGGTGAAGTTATAAAAAAGCTTTCTCGCTTTATTTTCTGTCATTCGGCTGCCTTAAAGTCAAATTTTAAACGCAATTTTTTAAATAAGGCAGTGTCAAAATCTTTCTTCTCGCTCTAATTACTTCACCAGTCATTCCGCCATGGCATGGAACAAACAAAGGTTGCCGTTCCTGTTCGCAGCATATAACACAGAGGATATGACTATAAGCGGGCGTCTATTTTGAGCAAGCGACTAGCCACATAAATGTGTCATCTATTAGAAACCCTCCCAGCAATGGGTTATCCCCGCCGCTAAAACATGAATCCGAATCAAGCTCCACTCTCCATTAACCCCTCGCATACGGGACAAAGACTTTGATTTACGGATATGCACTTTGAATGATCGGACCAAATGTTTCATCTCATAAAAAAATCGATGGACAGGACATAGCTGCAAAAAATCTGCAGCGTATGACATGTACTACAGCTGCTACGGCGAACAAATTTGGTGGGATTGCATTGGAGCTAAATTGAATATCCGCCGAATATGTATACATGCCCCGATAGAGGAAAAGGACGATGAGACCAAGGAGCATGAGGGCATGAGAGAAGTATAGCGAGTAAAGTGTTTTTGCTAAATATACTCGCAATTTGAGTTTTTTTATAAATATGTATTTCAACATTTTACGTATTTACTTTGACCTGAAATTAAAATTTTTAGTTAAATGTTTGTCTTTAGTACTTATTTGATATTTGTAATGGGTCGTTTTTTGTGAAATTTAATATACTTTCGTGGAGTAGAACTTGTGTTGTTAACAATTGATAGAGTATTATACATGTAATTCATTGTTAAAACATCTGGTATTTTGTAAAATTATCTTTTGGAAAAAACTGCAAATTAAAAACAATTTATTGTTTTCTTAGAAAGTGTCAAGTTCAAAAATGCTGAATTTTTTCATGTAGATAAGCTCCAAGCAGTGGCACGACTAATGACGGCAACACAGCTAGGAGAGCATTTTATCGTACGGATCTATTAGCATCGATCACAGGCGTGAATGTTAATTTTTTAGAACACTTGCATACGAGTTTAATAGCACTTTCGTCTGAGTTTGAGATTAATTCTGTACGGTTAGGGAATCCAATCCCGCAAATGCGGGGTCCCGCAAATGAGAGATTGCACATGCGGGATCCGCAGGATTTGCGGGATTAAAGCAAATAATTTAAATGACGAATGCGAGTTGTGAACGTGCTCGCTAAAATGTTTGTCGTGTATGGCTGTATTAAATATACATCATTCTTGTTGATCGCACTTTATTCTATTCTTAATATCTTCTTAACTCTACATATTAAATTTCTTTACACTAGTTAGTCATGTTCCAGAGGTCACCCTACGCTCGAGTAGCGGTCCAGTGGGTACCGCTCGCACGCTGTGTTGGCGTAGGCGTATCTCTGTGGTGGTCCTCTGCTACTTGCGGTGCTCTGTTGAACCCGCATTCTCGGTAGGATGTGGCGGGCAGCGTATCGAAGGCGATTACCCCCAAAGAGAACGAATCACAAGCAATCCCTCCATTCAGTTCAGCCGCGACCAGAGCTTCGTGCTGACTCACTGTTGGGCGGTTGTGTCGCGTCTTTTATAGGCCGTCTGTGTACTGTTCCGTGGTTGTGCGGCTACATGATGACTATGGGCTACCATACAACATCTGATTTATGGTGCTATGGTGGTTGTTTGGCTTCGTGTGAGTAGTTATTTGTGTGAACCAAACTTCCCATGGATATTTGGTCCTCACAGTCCCCACACTTTGGTGGTCTAACGCCGCCCTAACCCTTGGCCAGATGTTCTCTCTCCACGACTGTGTTGTGATCGCGTAATTCTCCGTGCGGAACCTCAGAGTGCGGAGTAGTGACGGCCTGGGCTGGTAGTGATGACGGTTGTGCCTCTGACGGCTGACTGTGTGGCGGTTGCTTGCGCTTGATTTTCCTAAGACGATGTGGTGGCCGCCACAGGACGCCGTCGCACCCATGCTGCCTAGCGCGTCTAGACCAAATACGATATCATCAACTGCGCCGGGCATTCCGTGAGGTGTGACTGCCCGATGTGAACTCCAACTCTCACGGCGTCGAAGATTTTGCAGATGGTGCCATCGGCCATTTATACTTCGATGTCCCCGTTTCCAGAGTTCAGTTGGACGACACAAAACATTTCAAAGCGCCCGTTTCAATAACGGCCTCCACCAATTCCCCACCATACTGTATTAGGGCGTAGAGCCGGCCGTGTTCCTGACGCATGGTTGCTGGTGGTTCGGCACTGGATTTTGTGAGTTCACCGCACCTTGTTCTGGGTGAAACTGTCCTGTCGTTTCCTTACCGTTTGCGACATCCCTCTAATGTTAGCACATCGGATCGGCCGGACACCCAGCAAAACAGCTTTCGCGCGTTACGGCATCTCCTGGCGTAATGTCCTTCTTGATCACACGTTCGTCGATGGTTTTCGAGACTGCCCTCGCATTCTTCAGCGGTGCGAGGAGTTCCGCCAGGGCATTGAAGTCTCGTGGTCGAATGTGTAATAAATAATTAGAGCTGTTCCGAAAGATCCTTTCCAATTGCTGTTCTCTGCTGTGTCTCGCGCGGCGCGTCGAGCTCTGTATCGTGAGCACGTAGTCTGTACTTTTCCCGTGCGTGCTTTTTTTCCTGCCGTATGTCATCCTCAAAGTACCGGCCCGGTAGGAAGAAGCTTAGAAAATCTTGCTTGAAAGTATTCAAGCTTATCTAGTGCTCGTTGTTGTTGTGGTACCATTGGATGGCCTTGTCGCGTAGTAGCTCAGGCATGCTTTTTGGGAGTAGGTCCAGATCCAACGCGTATACCTCGGCCAACTCCTCTAAGCGTTCCACGAAAGCTAGCGGGTCTCGTCCACCGTCGTAACACACTGACCACATCCGTACCTGGTAAACGATAAGCGTGATAGATACCAGATCCTCCTTGGAGACTTTCTCCTTTAGAAAATGCTGAGGTATACTCGCCGGTTCGGGGCTTTTTGTAGATCGCACTTTATTATATTCTTAATATTTTATTAACTCTTCATATTAAATTTCTTTACACTGGTTAGTCGGTGGTCCAGAGGTCGCCCTACGACCGAGTAACAGCCCAGTGGGTCCCGGCAATAACGCAAAATTTGCTTTATTTCACTTTTAAATGGGAAATAATACCAAAATCGGAGGTTTGCTTTATTTCAAACAAAGGTTGGAAATAAAACAAATTTTGCCTTATTTCCCATTGCTTATTTATACTATTTCTAACAAAAACTGTTTACTGACAGAAGGAAAAAGAACTTTGTTTATTCCAAAAATACAATTAAACAAAAAATGTGATATAGTTCATATGAAGAAAGTAATATTCACACCTTAAAATGTTTGCATGGAACCATGGCGCAATAAACAGGTGAAGTTATAAAAAAGCTTTCTCGCTTTATTTTCTGTCATTCGGCTGCCTTAAAGTCAAATTTTAAACGCAATTTTTTAAATAAGGCAGTGTCAAAATCTTTCTTCTCGCTCTAATTACTTCACCAGTCATTCCGCCATGGCATGGAACAAACAAAGGTTGCCGTTCCTGTTCGCAGCATATAACACAGAGAATATTGTTTTGAGTTTTATCTTCAATTAAAATTTTTGCATTATCATCACTTGTTTCACCATATCCGAAATGTGGATTTCGTTTACGAAGACGAAGCGAACATGCGGTACGAAATAGTGATGTAAAAATATGCAAAATTTTACCTATTCTCAGACTTCTAAATTTGAACGTATACTCGGTACAAGCAGGTGGGATGAATGGCGCAATAAACAGGTGAAGTAATAAAACAGCTTTCTCGCTTTATTTTCTGACATTCGGCTGTCTTATAGTCACATTTCATAGGCATGTTTTCAAATAAGGCAGTGTCAAAATATTTCTTCTCACTCTAATAATACTTCACCTGGTATAATTCCAAAATGGGTCGGGTGCATGCAATAACACCCTCGTAATAATTCCCATTACTTGGACATTAAGAAGCAGTTTCGGAAGTGAACTAGTGTCATTTTATTATTATTATTTTTTCTAAACGGAGGGGGGAGGCGCGCGAACGCGGACCTCCGCGATGCTGGGCGCTTTCAAAATTGTATACTTACAAATCCGTCCATTTAACTTGTTCGTGTACTACTCTTTGTCAAATGTAACTGGGTGACTACCTACATATGTTCACTATTTTGCTTTATTATTCAAATTTTTAAGTTTAAAAGTTGGTCTTATTGCTTAACGAGAAATGAAATAAAGCAAATTTGTGTTATTTCACATTCAATTGGGAAATAACACAAATTTGCTTTATTGCCGTTTGTGTTATTTCACCCCCACTCAGGCAGCATCAAATGGGTTCAAGGCCGAACCGAGTTTTTGCAAAGACGATGAAGGAAGTTTGGTAGCAGACTTTCTGATCAGCTTTGAAATACATATAAAATTTTAAAATTGTACAGAGATCGGGTAAAAAATTTGCAATAATTCATATGAAAAGGAATAACCGCTAAAGGCGATATAGGATAAAAGTGAGCTGCACATGCTATCGCGGGCGTTGTAGTCAAGTTATTAGAGATGCGTGCTACTATTACATAGGATCTAGGCTCGAGCAGTATTTAAAAATAGGATACGTTTTTTGAAGTGTGAAACTTCTTAATCGAGTTGGAGATGGTTGCGTTAAATATTTAACACCAAGTCATAAAATCTGTATCGTTCGTTCGATTTTCAAAAATGAGATGTCGCATGAAAGGCCTTGTCCTTCGCGTGTGCAACATAGCTTTAGTTCGATGAAAGGAGTTGCCGCATGTTAGAAAATCGAATTCAAAATTTCGCTGCCGCAGAGGATTGCGTTAAATATTTAACACCAAGTCATAAAATCTGTATCGTTCATTCGATATTCAAAAATGAGGTGTCACATGAAAGACCTTGTCCTTCGGGTGTGCAACATAGCTCTGAATGGAGTTGCCACTTGTTAGAAAATCGAATTCAAAATTTCTCTTCCGCAGAGGGTTGCGTTAAATATTTAATACCAAGTCATAAAATCTGTATCGCTCGTTCGATTTTGAAAAATGAGGTATCAAATGAAAGGGCTTGACCTGTAGATGTGCAATATGGTTTTAGTTTTTTAAAGGGTTGCCATATATACGAAAATCAAATTCAAAGTATTTATTAAGTTAAATGAATTACCCCAATATGGGTATCAAATGAAGTGGTTTTGAATAAACTGTATTTTTTAGCTACATGAAGGAGGGTTGCCACCTGTCTCAAAAGTCAAGTATAGTTAAATTATACTTAAGTATTATGCGGGTCTTGGGCGGGGAAAGACCAATGCAAAGACATGAATATAAACAAAAAAAAAATTAAGATAAAGATAAAGATAGAAATAGGGATAGAGATAGAGGTAGAGATAGAGATAAAGGTTAAGATAAAGATGAAGATAAAGATAAAGATAAAGATAAAGATAAAGATAAAGATAAAGATAAAGATAAAGATAAAGATAAAGATAAAGATAAAGATAAAGATAAAGATAA
>NW_016157174.1:519730-530546 GCF_001687245.7 Rhagoletis zephyria | reverse complement strand
AAAGATAAAGATAAAGATAAAGATAAAGATAAAGATAAAGATAAAGATAAAGATAAAGATAAAGATAAAGATAAAGATAAAGATAAAGATAAAGATAAAGATAAAGATAAAGATAAAGATAAAGATAAAGATAAAAAATAAAGATAAAGATAGAAGATAAAGATAAAGAAAAAATAAAGATAAAGATAAAGATAAAGATAAAGATAAAGATAAAGATAAAGATAGAGATAAAGATAAGTAGACTGTTACGATCGACCTGTAATTCTCGCAGGAGACTTCAATGTTAAGTTTTCGCTAGACGAATCTGATGAACTGACAAAATTTTTTAAAGAAAAATTTTAACTGGAAATGGTCTATGGTAAAAATGATTCAACAGCCAAAGGAGGGACTACCATTGATGCAGTTTTTGCACAATCCACTAGTTAATATTGTAGATTTGAATGTTTTCTTAGCCACAAATAATTACACAGGTTTACAAAAAAAAGTGTAAGCATATTAAACCAAAACTATATATCCCTATGTTATTCGACACGCTGAATGCGAATCCGAATTCCGTTAGTCTCCATCACGTCAGGTTCGTGGTCAGTTGAAGGTCAAGTAGGGAAAAATTCATTGAACAAGCCTAAAAATTCATATATGTATAAGGTTTTAGATTCACTGAATCCGAAGTCCGTTAACCTCCATAATGTCTCGAGGTCATTTGAAGGTCAAATAGGACAAAAAATTTATTCAATAAAAATAAATAAAAAAAATTGTTTTTGTTGTCGCTGAAACCGAGTATGGGGGTCCCTGATTCCTCAAGGTCATGACAAGGTCATCCCAAGGTCAAATTCCGATGAACTTTATTGAATTTTTCGGTTTACTCAATGAATTTTTCTCTACTTGACCTTCAAATGACCACGAACCTGACGTGATGGAGGCGAACGGATCTCGGATTCGCATTCAGCATGTCGAATAACATAGGGATATATTAGGCTGGGTCGATTTTGTATGGGGGAAAATAAAAGGCATTTTACCGTATTGTAATAGTAATATTATTACCATGTTTATATGATGCTTCAATTCGTTCTAAGTTAAACCATGTTATTTGGACACACACATGTAAACACATTCTTAAATCGAATTGAAACTTTTAACCGTGCCACCATAAATCACATTTTGAATGCGAGTTAAGAGTTGTTGAATCGTGTTAAGAGCGCATATAAACACGGGATTTGACCACACGGTTGTTTCATGCAACTCTGTATGAAGTAAAACATTTAAATAGTTCTAGAAATAACATTTAGACTAAGCTTTCTTACAAAATTAATAGCTAATATCCTTTTTCATGGCTGTTTGGGTCTTTAATTATTATTTTTCCATGTTTATTATTTTCAAGAAATGGCACATGTATTAACAGGGTTGCATCGGGATGAACTCTGTTTGAAAGCGTGTTCAATCGACTCATTTCTTTAGTTGCATACAAATACTTGCATTTCAAGCTAGCTACACTGACACGAGTTGATTCGATACCGAGTTTGATGCCATATAAACAAGGTACATATATGATGTCTAAGGTCTAAGCCAATTGTGATTGGCCACGAAAGATTAATGTAAAACTTATCTTTAGCCCGCGCAATTGAATCAAAGTGAATGAATTTTGAAAATGAAAATTTGGCTTGTAATATTTATGGGATGCGTTAATTGCTACAAACAGGACGATATATCAAATTAAGGGTTATTAAATTTAGTACTTCACGTTCATTTATCATTTTTCAATAAGTCTACAAGTTTTAAAGATATTAAGATAAAACTTACAAAAACGACAATTCTCACTTATGAATTTTCAATTCTTCATTACTTCAGCAACCAAGGGAAAAAAGTGAGACGAGATTTATTTCAAACGTTTTAATGTTTTCGGATGTTTATATAATATTAAAAGGACCATGGTCACGCCGATTTGGTCAGTTGTCAAGATCGTGGTGAATGAAGTTAAACTTGTATTGTCAAAGATTAGGAATGGTTTGATAAGTTAATAGTAGTTTCACGCATATAAGTATTTACATACATTAACATAATACAAATAGGGTGAGAAACACTCATTTTAAGACCATTTATGCAGTCTTGAAAATTGGTGCGGAATGGTTTCATTAGTCACCGAAGAAGCACATTTTTCGCGGTTTCTAAATTTGCCGTTATGTGAAAGTAGGGGACGTGCAATAAGTGTTTAGATATACATAAATATTTTAATTAAATAATTCCATTATGTGAAAAAGTGAGTGTAGGTAAATGCAATAGTCTTTAACATATCCTGGGAAATCCTTTTGAGGACTCTCCAATTGGATGATATTGCTTTGCATTCAGCTTGAACGAAAAAAGTCACTCCCTGCACACTTTTCTGTAATCTGGTTCTTTCATTTAAAGGTTATTTATACAACTGAAGAGACATTTTTTTAGAAAAAAACTGGAGATCCACTAAATTTTTTCGATATAACTTTTGTAAATGTTACTCGATCGGTACGTAATGATTACCAAATTGAAGGCGAGACTTACGGTTACTGATTTATGATGATGTCAATCGTTCAGATTATAAACAAATTATTTTAAAATAATAAAATGTAATGTAAGTAAACTTATTAGTGTTTCTAGAAGTTGTGCCTGTTCAGTGTTTCCATACTCATTTGCATAAACAAATTTTTTCCGTGATGATGGAAAATAATGGCGTTTCTATTAGAGCAACCGAAATTTTTTCTAAATTTGCAAAAATTCGCAAATTATAACTAATATTTATTAAAAAAGATTAGAATATTTGGAACCAGCGACCTAAATGCACACCAGCAATATTTATTTGTTTATTTGTTTAATTTAGCCAATGAATACATCAAATATTCTTACAGACTATTAAAAAGAAAAGTAAAGTAAATTTACAAAATTAATCCAAAATAGAAGATAACAAATTCAAAAAGTCGTTTTTACAAGCTGTAAAATCAATATGAATATAATTTTCGATGCGATTAAGATCGCATAGAGCTCTTGTGATAGGAGCGTTTAATACATAAACAGTTTTTACCGGGCCTATATGAAATGACTCAAAATGACGTAAATTTCTAAGTGGGGCATTAAAACGAATACGTTCAAGGAGGGGGGCACAGTCCACCCGTCCAGAAATAATATCAAATACAAAAGATAGTGACAGAATCGATCTCCTACTTTCCAGCGATTTTAAATTAATGAGCTTACATCTAGCAAGATACGAAGGAATAGGTTCATTAAAATGCAAGGTTCGAAGAGCAAACCTGATAAACACCTTTTGAACTTTTTCAATGCGGTTAACGTAACATGCATGATATGGCCTCCAGATAAATGAGGCGTACTCTAACCTAGATCTAACAAGGGTAGTGAAAAGCAATTTAATTGTATACGGGTCAGAGAATTCGGAACTGTTCCGTCGCACAAATGCCAACATTGCATAGGACTTTGAGACAATGATTAACTATATGATTGCTGAATGTAAATTTTCTGTCAAAAATTACTCCCAAGTCCTTAATCTCCGGGACGGACTTTAAATAATAATTGGAAAAATGATAGGAAGTGTGAAAGACTGTGGTATGTTTACTGTAGGTGACGTGATAGCATTTATTAACGTTCAACGACAAGCGATTGGTGTCACACCACGATTTAAGATTATTAAGCTCTGCTTGAAGTATCTGTGAATCGAGCGGACTCTTTATTACGGAGTAAACTTTTAAATCGTCCGCATATAGGAGAAATTTAGAACGGGAAAAGCAACTACTTATATCATTTATAAACAAAATGAAAAATAAGGGGCCCAAAACGCTTCCTTGGGGTACCCCGGAGGAAGCGATAAAGGGATACGATAATATATTATCGACATTGACAACACAGCGACGATTACTAAGGTAAGATTTAATCCAATTTAAAAAAATGGAGTGAAAACCTAAAGCAGCAAGTTTATTGACTAAGATAGAGTGTGAAACCCTGTCAAACGCCTTTGAAAAGTCGGTATAAACCGCATCTAACTGAAACCCGTCTTTGAAGCCAGAAATGCAATCTTCTGCGAAGACAGCGAGATTAGAGACCGTCGAGCGGTTAGGCATAAACCCATGCTGGTTCTGACAAATAAGGCTTTTAACTGCAAAAGACACCTTTTCATTCACTATGCATTCGAATAGTTTCGAAATAGTTGAAAGTTTGGAAATGGGTCTATAATTATGAACATCATTTTTATTACCACTTTTGAAGATAGGGGTGATAAAAGCTATGTTCCAATCTTCGACAAATACCCCTGCGGATAGCGAGTTATTGAAAATTAATTTTAATGGATAAATAAGAGAATCGCATTTTTTTAATAGAACTGCGGATAGCCCGTCAATGTCAGTTTGGCTCGAGGGTTTAAGCTGCGCAATGCCATTAAGAATGTCGGTTGTGGTCAAGGTTAGGGATCCAAAGCTAAAGGGCCATTCCTTAGTATTGGAAAGGCTTCCACTAGAGTCGTTATCTAAAATGAAGTTTGAGCGAAAAAAATCGGCAAACAGATTCGCAGCCTCAATGGGGGAGGTAGCAGATTTCCCGTCCAGAAATAGTTGAGAGGGAATACTAGAGCAAGATTTCTTCGAAGTTATAAATCGCCAGAAAGCTTTAGGATTCGACTTGATATTGGCTTCATAGTTTAAAACGTAGTTTCTATATAAACATTTATCAAGGCAGTTAAAATGTTTGGCATACTTTTTATACTCAATAAAAAACGAATAATTGCTCGTCTTTTTGAATTTGCGGTAGTATTTGTTTCTTAAATTTTTTATTCTTTTAAGATTTGAACTTTTACGACGTACGAATGCTAGCATAGCATAAACTTTGGAAATTACGTAATTAATATGGGTTGCGAAGGTTAATTTTGAGTCGAAGTAAACCCCTAAGTCTTTAACCTCTGCGACATAATTAAGATCTTGGCCCCCAATATTGTAATTGGATTGAACGGTAAGAAGCTTTCTGGTGAAAGTGGAATAGGAACATTTACTAACATTTAAAGATAAGGAATTAAGAGAGCACCAAGAATGCAGGTTATTAAGCTCAGCTTGCAGCAAAAAAGAGTCTTGTGAGGTTCTGATCACTGAGTAAACCTTTAGATCGTCAGCATATAATAAATACTTAGAAGACTGGAAGCATGATCCAATATCATTTATGAATAAGAGAAATAAAAGAGGGCCCAAGATACTGCCTTGGGGAACACCCGACGTAGCTACAAAAGGAGTGGAGAGTACGTTATCAAAAGCAACTGTACAACGCCTATCGGACAGATAGGAATTAATCCATTCCAGAAAAGTTGAGTGAAAACCCAAGACTTTATGCGAAACTCTGTCGAACGCCTTCGAAAAGTCTGTGTACACAACGTCCACTTGTAGACCTGACTGCATCGCAGCAACACAGTCCTCCATGAATGTAGCAAGGTTGGAGACAGTCGACCTCCCAGTAACAAACCCTGGTAAGGGCAAATTAAACTTTTCACCGCGAAATTGAGCTTATGTTTGACAACTGATTCTAAAACTTTTGGGACAGTGCCCAGT
Organism: Rhagoletis zephyria; assembly: GCF_001687245.7. Lineage (NCBI taxonomy): Eukaryota > Metazoa > Arthropoda > Insecta > Diptera > Tephritidae > Rhagoletis > Rhagoletis zephyria. The sequence goes on along the minus strand of NW_016157174.1, from coordinate 524,982 downwards.
TTGGAAATAGGCCTATAATTCGAAACGTCGTTCTTGTTCCCACTTTTGTAAATTGGTGTGATGAAAGCATTTTTCCAGTCATCAATAAAGTAACCAGACGAAAGAGATTTATTGAACAATATTGTTAATGGCTGAACAAGCGATGGGCAACGTTTGAGAATAGCACCTGAGAGGCCATCAGAATCTAATTTATCTTTTAGAGTGATTTATGGAACGGATGGCTACTTCTACGTCACTTTCAGAAATATGCAGTGCGCCTAAGTTAAGGGCAGAATCTGCCTCAGAAGCCACATTAGAATCCGAGACATAATTGGAGGAGAAAAATTTTGCGAAGAGATTGGCTACCTCAGCAGGTGTATTAGCCTCCTTGTCACTCAAAAAGACTGAGGACGGCACACTCGACTTAGCGTTCTTAGATTTTACAAACCTCCAAAATGCTTTAGGGTTGTTTTTAATGTCTGCTTCACTTTTGCTAATAAACTTATTATAAAGAATCTTTTCCAAGGAATTAAAGTTCCTAAGGCAGTACTGATAACTGACAAACACAGATTGGGACCCAGTTGCCCTAGATCTTTTAAAAAGCCTATTTTTACGATTTTTGTGTCGCTTTAGATCCTTGTTGTACCATGGTAACTTGTACAACTTCCTGGTTATTAAAGGCACTATTTCTACACACGCCTCATATACACTACTTTTAAAAACTTTGTATGCATCGTTAGCGTCCAGATTACTGAGTATGTGTTTCCAATCATAATCATGAAGACGGCTATTTAAGAGTTCAAAATTGCACGAACTAAAGTTAAAAGTTGGTCGGCATCTCTCAAGAGGAACAGAAGCGAAAACATAAAATTGAATATGAACTTCCATAGGAATATGATGATTATTTGCGCGAGTTATTGGGGATGGGCATTCAGACACCCAATAACTTACATTATTGCAAATGAAGATTAGATCTAAAATACGCTTAAATTTATTTATAATTCCATTAATTTGTTGAAGACCAATGCTTAGGAAACTATCAGTTACGTATAACTCACTGTCTGTAGTCGCATTAACCGTGGTAAAAGACGAGGAGTTATTAAAGCTATTTCAGGATACATTACACAAATTAAAATCACCAAGTACACAGAGGTGGTGTTCGCCAATCCTTGAACTGAGATTCAAAACATTGTCAACATGCGCTCTATATATGTCGAAGCAACTGCTCGGTGGAATGTAAGAGACACATACAAAGAGAAGTTCAGAGGAACTCCGAACATTCACGCACAACTGCTCGAGGATAGAATCATTATTTTGAAGATGAACCATCGACGAGCACAATCTACGCTGAACTGCTATAAGCACTCCCCCGCCTCTGGACAGGCCCGACCTGATTTCGTCGCGGTCCTTACGATAAACATTATATAAGTCAAAGAAATTAGGTGTTAACCAGTTTTCGACGATGACGAATCCTCATCTCATCTCATTCCAGAAACATTTTGAAACTAAATTTTGATTTTACTATGTGCAACTACACTAGCAGTGCTATCGACTGGCTTTGTATTGTCAGCTGATTCTGATAATAAACAACTACACGAGGGCGCATGATCTACATCAGTTGCATTTGTTGCGGCAATTTTTGAAAAAACGGAACGGCCGAACAGAAACATAAGCTGGCCATAACTCAGGCCTCATCAGATTATCGAAGTTGTGGGCGCAGACCCCAAGCTTAAAATTCACGTGTGTTAGTGATTCCAGATTCGACTCTTTTTTAACGAGCTTGTAGCAAGAAATACGTCGCTTATCAATGCCAGTGTGGTTTCCCACGTACTAAATAATGTTATCACAAGAAACTGTTGGCAAGAAAGATGACAAATGCAACCACTTAAATGGCGTTGCAACACCTAGATCACTGCAGTCATTGGATCCAACCACACGCACCGGCTTACGACTTTGCTTCCTTCTTTTGCTCTTCACTGTCCGCCAAGTGGTAGGAGAAGGAGAGGCGGGCACATCCGCGCCAGTAGCATTAACAGCATCAGCAGCTTCAAGCTCAGCATTAACAACATCAGTTTGATCACAATTCACAGGCGGCGAAACGTCGACGTCAATAACGACGGCAGATGACTGCGCAGCCGCGTCACTTGCAGCTGCTGCGCCGATTGTTGACTTCGACAAACACTTTGTTAGCAGTAAGTGAGGATCGCGTCGAAACAGCTGTAGACACGGCACTCCCACCATTAGTACGAAATAACATGTGCGAGGGAGAGACCGCACTAGAAGACTCAGGAACAACAGCAGGAAAACTATTGCTATTGTTCACACTGCCTGCCGAGGTGTTGGTCGAGCAAGCAACAGCACTTTTGATAGAATTAACTTCATCTACTAACACTTGCAAGAACTTCACAGTGTTGTTGTCCTTTAATTGCGTTACTAATCGCTTGTGTAGGGGTGAGACAGCAGCAGGAGCAGATGCCACTGAAGCGACAGTAGACAAGCTTTTGCCATTGTTTACTTTACCCGCCAAAACATCTGATGAATAAGCACAAGCACTTTTGAGAGAATTAACCTCGTTCACTAACATTTGTGGGCACGACGCATTGTTGTTGTCCATGACGTTTATTGCTTGCAATTCAGATTTTATCTCGGATTTAAAATTATCAAATTGCGCAAATAACTCCTTGAATTTAGCATCAAAAGCACTCCTTATGGCCTCAACACAATGTCTTTGAGAGGCCAGAAGCGAATCATATGTTTCACTGAATCTCCTTGGTAAAACCACACAGTCAGGACACAAATAACCAATATTTCGATTTTTTTTGAAAAGATTGACATCATATTCAGACACAACACCCTCGCAGCAAGTGCGATGAAATCTTTTTCTGCAAAATCCACCTCATGGCACCTTCTGAGCGTCAGTCCTAGCGAATGCTTTATTGCATTTGCCACAAAAATCGTCCATAATGACAAATCAAACGAAAAATAACAGAGCAAGCAAAAACACATCCGCTCGTCAGCTTCGCTACGCTACTACTGACTTTATCTTTTGCGTTAACGGATTCATTATCTAATAATATGCACCAAACCTTCTTGCTGAACCCAGAATTTTTAACAAGAATTGGTCTTATTCGACTAGTGTGCTGTGGGTCACTTGGCGGCCGATGCGCGGGCTCTTACAATTAAAATAAAAGACTAATATTTTGCAGGCTTGTTGTTGACTTCATGATACAATATATTTTCACTATTACCAAGGGATTTGAGAATATTAGTTTTCGACCCGCCCTAGGATATATAGCTTTGGTTTAATATGCATACACTTTTTTTTTGTAAACCTGTGTTATCTATTAAATTTAGCAGTTTAGCAAAAAAAAAAATTAAAATTAAAGCTCGTAAAAAAACATTGATAAGGTGCATGCATCAACTTTTATGCAGAATATGGTCAGATGAACGCATGCACGACGACTGGAATTTTAAGTGTGCGATCCCGCCATTCGCGCCAACTACCGCGGAATCAATATTTTAAGCATAGGTTATAATGTCTTATCGAGTGCATTGTGCGAAAGACTGAAGGCCACCGTCAACGAATTCACAATATGCCAAATCTTGGAAAAGACCCGCGATGTCTGAATTTGGTATCCCCGCGAAACTAATACGGCTGTGTAAAATGACGTTGAGCAATACCACCAGCTCCGTCAGAATAGAGAACGACCTTTCCGAGCCGTTTGAAACCAAACGAGGTTTCAGGCAAGGTGACTCCCTCTCGTGTGATTTCTTTAATTTGATGTTGGAGAAGACAATAAGAGCCGCATAACTGAACCGCTCAGGCAAAACACTTTACAAGAGCGATGAATTGCTGGCGTATGCCGACGACATCGATATTATCGTTAAAAACAAGGACTACGTCTGTTCTGCCTTCTCGGGATTGGATAGAGAAGCAACGGAAATGGGTCTGGTGGTGAACGAGGACAAAACGAAGTATCTCCTGTCATCACACAAACAGTCAGAGCATACGCGCCTTGGCACCCACGTCACTGTTGACAGTAATTAGTTTGAAAAAGTAGACAACTTCGTTTATTTGGGAACCAGCATTAACACCAATAATAATGTCAACCTTGAAATCCAACGGAGAATCACTCTTGCCAACAAGTGCTACTTTGGCATGAGTAGGCAATTGAGAAGTAAAGTCCTCTCTCGTCGTACAAAGATCTCTCTATAAGTCACTCATCAAGCCTGTGCTGGTGTATAACGCATGGACAATGAAAAAATCTGATGAAGCGCCTCTTGGAGTTTTCGAGAGAAAGATTCTGCGAAAGATTTACGGACCTTAACGATGGCGATAGTTCGATGAATTTCAAGAACACTAAAATTCGATAACTCAACAAAATTCGTTAACTCGACCAATTTCGATAACTGTGAAATTCGATGGCTCGATAAATTTAGATAACTCAAAAATGTAAAAACTTTGGATACCTTTATAAATTTTTACTTTTGACATCTCCACATTTTTCGAAAACTATCTAAACATTTTGATAACTCGTTCCACTCTGTTAACACGATTAAATGNGAGCCGCATAACTGAACCGCTCAGGCAAAACACTTTACAAGAGCGATGAATTGCTGGCGTATGCCGACGACATCGATATTATCGTTAAAAACAAGGACTACGTCTGTTCTGCCTTCTCGGGATTGGATAGAGAAGCAACGGAAATGGGTCTGGTGGTGAACGAGGACAAAACGAAGTATCTCCTGTCATCACACAAACAGTCAGAGCATACGCGCCTTGGCACCCACGTCACTGTTGACAGTAATTAGTTTGAAAAAGTAGACAACTTCGTTTATTTGGGAACCAGCATTAACACCAATAATAATGTCAACCTTGAAATCCAACGGAGAATGATATGAATGATAATTCCAATAAATATCGATAACTTGATACATTTCTTTAACTTGACAAATTTCGTTAATCCCACACGTTTTTCTAGCTCGATAACTATCCGTAAATTTGGACAACTAAGTTTCTGTGTCTATAAATTTCGACAACTCAGTAAACATTGATCAGTTTGAATAATTCGATACGTTGCGATAACTTAATAAGCATGGATAAATTTTAATAATTATAAAGTTCGATGATTCGATAAATTTCAGTAACCTTTATGGCTGATTTTATTTCGATTCCTATCGGAAAATTTCAGCTCTGTTAACCTAATTCTTATGTATTTCTCATTGTCTCCATTTTCGCCTTTATCTCAATTTTCGCCTTTATCATCACTTTT
>NW_016157174.1:509649-519240 GCF_001687245.7 Rhagoletis zephyria | reverse complement strand
CTTTCCAACGGTGTTCTTGGTTTTGAAATCGCTTCGGTAGAATCGCCAAACGAACGGAGACAAAATTTATGTTAGCGTATTAATATATAGATACTTTTTCCGAGGTTCACACGTGTTGTAGATCTAATCGAGCAGAAAAATCTGCTTACTCAGAATTTTAAAGTCACCCTCAAAATCTGGGCTTAAGGTCAAAAACCGCGTTTTTCATAGGTTGAAGTATACTTGCCCGTAACTTTATTTCTATTTCTTCTTCTTTTTTATTGGCGCTGTAACCGCTCAAGCGATTTTGGCCGAGTCCAAAACAGCACGCAAGTCATTTCCCTTCTGTGAAAATCTCTAACTGACGCTAATTGGAAATGCCAAGTGAAGCCAAGTCCTTCTCCACCTGGTCTTTCCAACGCAGAGGAGGCCTTCCTCTTCCTCTGTTACCAGCATCACGGCCCGCGTTGAATATTTTCAGAGCAGGAGTGTGCTGTCCATTCGAACGACGTGGCCAAGCCAGCGGAGCGCCTGAATTTTAATTCGCTCCACTATGTCTATATCGATGGCGGTGATGTCAGTCTTGGTCTTCCCGAGGACATCAACCAGCCCAGCAGAGGCACTTTCCCCATTAAGGGTCCGGATATTCCAGGTGCATACCCTTAAATCATAGTCTTTTATACGTTTGTCGTGGTCGTCATCAAAAAAAGGGGGTCTTATCTGAGGCTGTTTGTTCTTTTTCATTGGGCGGGGTTTTAACGTGGCGGGACCCAAACCTAGCGCAAGCGAAGTTTTACAACTTCTCACTTTAGCTCGCTCCCGAACGGGTGTTTGTTTGCTACACAGAGGATACATGGATATAAATATCCGGACGTTGTGAGCTGCGATTTGAACCGTACGCACAAGAATCGCTTCTGGCCACTCCTAGGTGAAAAATACGTATATATGTATGTGATTTAAGATAAGACCTTCCGCTGCTTACAACAGTGTATAAATTGTTAATTTATCTTAAGAAATGGCGGAGGAATTTTACAGAGTATACGGAAACTTTTAGTTTTTTTAATTTTTTCATTTTAAATTACGTCCTGACCGACTATTTTGTTTACTAGTGCACATACATAGGGTTCCCATCGAAATTTTTTTTGTAAAATTTCAAGACCCTACCCCCTAATGAATTTCCTTCCTCTTTATGAGAAATATTATTGCCTATTTTTATAGATTTTTTAGAAATCATTTAGAGGTCGCGACTTGTCATTTTAAGACAGAAAATATGGTTTTGTAGACTTATCAGTTTAGATTGTGCAACATATTTTGAAATTGTGGAAATAAGGAAGGTCAAAACTGAAAAAATACGAAAATATATATGTATGTATATTTTTATTTTCTCAATGAAAAATCCCAACAATCCAAGGTTGATAATAGATTATTATACACCATTTTAAAGGCCTATAAACCTCTTCTCACAACATGTGCGATCTTTAAAATTTAATAAAAATAGTCATTCAAAAACTAATAAATGTACAAAACCATGTTTTCTAGCCTAAAACGACAAGTCGCGACCCCTAAATGATTTTTAAAAAATCTATAAAAATAAATTTAACAAAATAGCATTACCGCTCAACAATATTTGTATACTTGTCACTGGCAATTGTTATCAAGTGGCAAATCAGATATTTGGTCATTTTTATTTGGCTTATGTAGCACCATTGCGTTCATACGATTTGGCCAACAGGGTTGTTTTTGATTTGCCACAAGAAGTCAAATATTTGGCTTTTCTGATAAATGACAAATGAAATTTTGCGTTCACATGATTTGTCTATGAATTTGACAAATTTTTAGCCAAATGTACAAATCGTGTCATCCCAGCTTAACGCTTTAAAATTTGTATTGAAAGTGATTTTAATACATCCTACCAACCTACCTACCTAGGGCCTTTGTGAATTAAGGTAACGATATGTATATTCATAATTTTACTTTGAACAAAGGTGTACTGAAAAGTACGGATTTTTATTGCATGAAAAAGTCTAAGGTACTGATTTCGCGCAAAAATATCTGGCAACCCTACAAGTACAGCTATCTAGGGCCAAATATTCCAATCCGTTCAGCCATTTTCGTGATTGAGTAACAAACATACAAACTCTCACATTTATAATTTTAGTAATACGTATAGATAGAATAGATGCCACGCCCATTTTTTTAATAACCTGCAGCTTCCTACATGAGCATGGAACTCATTTCCGAACCGAATTACTCCCCCGAAAGTACTTTCAGAGATATGCGGTGTCAAAAATGCAGTATGTATAGCTGGTGCTACGCCCACTTTTCCTGTGGTAAAATGGAGCCTATATTTGACCTCTAGCAATACGTCGGGGGAAACTGCATTTAATTCCATACATGAGTTTTATAGAGAAAACGACTAAAATTAGTAGTTACTTCCTAATTGGTAAGTTTCATTAATTTAATGTACTAGTTAAGGACAGTAGTGAAACATGACGTGCCCAATTTCTACTCTAAATACGTTAACATTAATAAAACATATTTGACAAAAATGGTAAACGAACGGAACTTACGAGAATCTTAATTTTAATCAACATTTCCCCTACTCTTCGACATTGCTAGAGGTTAGCATCTTCGGAAATTATTATTTTTTTTCAAATAGTAAAGGCGCACATGAAATTATTTCCCTACCTAGCATATAAAAACGACATTGTTAAAAATTTCAACAAATTTCAAAGTATGTCAGACCTGAATGTACTCAACATGGCGTTACTTAAACGTAATTTATTAGGTCAAATATAGATAAATTCAAAATCTGTTAGCTGCTTTAAAAGCTACATTAAATTAGCTGCAATTTTAAGTATTTTAATTTTAGAAAAATTACTGCTATCTGGAAAATCCTAACAAATAAATTTTAAAATTCATGAAAAATAATACCAAATAGTCACTTTAGGCCTTTTGGGTAACTTTCTGGTCAGTTGTATTAAAAAACTGATTCGTTTTAGCAGCTCATTCTTCATGAGGTTGGATATCTTTTTTTTCTTTCTTGTGCAAGATGAATGTTTTTTGATATAAGGACCTAAATCTACAGCAATACAGTCTGATAAATCACGGATTTCGGAGTAGCTCATCCAGTTTTTGCAATACTAAAATTTCTTTCCATTTTGTTAGGTTTTTGGTTGTGATATTTTCATATTCTACTGCCGGAGGGAGTATCTGAAATACTTTAACAAAATGTGTGGAGAAATTAAGGCATCTAATGTACATATCGTCGGTGATACTGCAAAACGTTCTATGTCACTTATTACCTCTGGTGATTAATTAATATTTTATGTGTATCTCATCGCTTCTGGCAATAGTTAATCTTCATTAGCCAAAGGTAGACAGTTTTGTCATTCGTTTATTAGGGTGTAACGATTTGCAGATGCATTCTGGTGCAAGTAAGAGACCATCTAAGTGTAAACGGTACTAATAGACATAAAGCGTTTTTCAGTATAACCGATGATATGCTTTATACAGAAGCAAATTTAATTTGTCTTTATACGATATCGAGGGCTTATATTCAATACGCCCTATCTGCACTTTTCACAAAAATTAGATTCTGATACGAAAGTCCACCTAATGCTGACCTTGTACGACGCTTATTTACTATTAAATTGCTAAGTGAGATTTCAAATCAGTGATGAAAGGTAAGTCCTAGATGGGTTCTAACCAAGGACCCAAAATAACCGTTATCCCATTTTTCAAAAATAAAAAAGTCAAGGATAAAATATTGTTGTAGACAAGATTTTTCAAAGTTCTCGAGGTCCTTAAGATATTCTCTATAAAAATCCTTTGTGCCTTTTATTTTCCTAACTTTTTGAAAAAACTCCAATATAAACGGTTAAAAGTTGACTTTTATGTTTTCAGTCAAATAATAACGGTTAAAATGTGACTTTTATTTTTTCCGGCAAACATAAAAGCCTTAGGTACTACTATTTTCGTGATAAATCTTTCAGGTGCGAAAGTAATATGGTTGCTGCTTTGCTGGCCCCAACAATTCGTAAGCAAAAGAGTATTTAAGCTTTGAAAAATCCATAAATAACAAAATAAAAAAGTGTGCATTTAAGTGTTAAACGAAGTGGTTATTAACTACAAATATAAAGGTGATTAAAAGAAAAAATACCTTGTAAGTGCTAAGGTAAAACTTTTATATTAGGTAAGTTATAATTATTTACCATCCAAGGTGTTGTTTATTTATACGTGTAAAATTTCACTAAAGAGATCAAAATAAATTAACAATTCGTTAAAGAAAGTCAAAGATTTAAAAGAAATATCAACTAATTGAGTAATTTCCAAGTTTCAATGAAATTTTCTCGTGAAAATAATGATTTAAAAAAAAATACTACACTGAGGGAAATAACGCATAGTAAAATCAAATAATATTACTACGCAATGTTAATACACACTTATTAAAAAAATATTTTACAAATTTTTCAATTTATCAAATAAAAAACGTATTTGAATCAAAGGAAAAGTAGTGTATGGAGAGCTCAGAGTTAGAGTAGAGAGAGAGAGAAAATTGTGTTGACACATACACACACACACATGTTTATACACATACACACACATATTTTATTCCCTGAAGGAACCCTGAAGGAAAGATTGGTCCAATTGCTTGAAAAATATAGTCATAGGTATAGTAGTTTTGTAACTAGACCAAAGATAGTCCAAAAATTTAAAGCAATGTAATGAAAAACTGGGGAATTGTACTAAAAGTGGCCGAATGTAATGCATAAGGTACGAGTTTTGTTCTAAAATTGGTTCCAATGTCATGCAGTAGCGGACAATGGGAATAATTAACGATTTTCTGATATGTAGGCACTTAGTCAACGAATTTTCATGTGCGGCGTTGGTATCCGCTTAAAAAATCTGAGAATCCCGGTTCGAATCGCAGCTGGCGCAAATTTTATTTTTATTTTTTTTCCCCCAAAATTGGTTACAATGTAATGCAAAAGCGGACAATTGGTCCGAGCCTAGGACATTCAATGTTAAATGTAAATAGAATTTTACATGTTCTTGGACTAAACTTTGGACTAGTTACAATCACTTGCAGTCTAGTTTGTGGTGTGCTCTAAGTCTATTCCGAGGTCCTACATGGCTCTGATCTATACATATAACAAAAGGAAAGATTGGCCCAATTGCTCGAAAAATATAGTCGTAGGTATAGTAGTTCTGTAACTAGACCATAGATAGTTCAAAAATATAAAGCAATGTAATGTAAAATAGGTGAATTCTACTAAAAGTGGTCCGAATGTAATGCATAAGGTATGAGTTTTGATCTAAAACTGGTTACAATGTCATGCAATAGCGTACAACGGGTATAATTAACGACTTACTGATATTTAGGCACTTAGTCAACAAATTTTCATGTGCGATGTTGGCATGCGGAGAGAGTATCCGCTTAGAAAATCTGAGAACCCCGGTTCGAATCGCAGCTGGCGCAAGTTTTATTAAGCCAAATCCTTTTCAAGGACTTCGCCACCCTTTGTTACCAAAATGCGTTTACCATAATTCATACTGCACGAAGAAGCCAGCACACAGTGGTTCAAAATTGGAATTTAATGTTCATAATGCACCGGCGCCTTCATTTTTCAACCAATTATTACTAAAAACCAAAAAAAAATATTTATTTTGGTGAATATTTTTTTATAACATTTAAAAATTGGTTTTGTGTATTTTTTTTTTTTTTGTTTTTTTATGTAACATTTATTAACTGGAACAGGAGAATACCTTTTCTTCAAAATTGCTACTTTATCTGCATTTTGCACCAAAAAATTTAATATAAACAAATAAAAGTTCATAAATCAGACTCCACTGCTCTCTTGCAAATATCGCAAGCTTTCATAAAAAAAAAATAAAAAATTAATCAAATTAGGTGAAAAATGAAGTCTCCAGTGAATTACGAACACTAAATGCCAGTTTTGAACCACTGTGCAATAGGGGGTTTATTGTTCTCTTTCAGGGGAACTGGAAACTCACCGTGCAACACGATCCTGGGCACAACTTTCCCTGTGCTTTATAGATTGTACAAAGATTACGGATTAAATAGAAACCCTTAAGTTGGGTGCGAAACAAACTGGCGAAGGTTTTCATTATATTTTATAACGGACATTTTAATTTTTCATATTCTGCGTTTAAAAATTTACCTCTGAAAAATGCAGAGCCGATTTGAGGGACAGTTTAAGAAATAAAGGACAAAAGGCGTCCTTTATTTAAAAAAAAAAAATATATAATGGACTGGGGGTTAAAATAAAGGACTGTCCTTTAAAATAAAGGCCGGATGGCCACCGTAACAATATGTGCAGTGAGCCTTTTTCCTAAGAAATCTTAATTGCAAAAACATGCAAAAACGCAAAAGTATGTGCAAAAATATAAGTCAATTCATGATAACTAATAGCCAACTGAAAATTTCGCAGTTCTCTAATGGTTCGGTAGCACATCAGGCTAAAAATGCAGAGCTATGTGCGTTTGCGGCGGAGCACAATATTGCATTTAATCACTTATCAGTTGAAAACAGTTCAGTGATTCAAGAATTGCATCATAATTGCACACGAATGATATGTACAAATAGCGCATAAGTAGATGCAATATATGTATGTTTTAAAGTAATATTTTTATATTAAGAATATTACATGTAAATTGATTTGTTATTGTTATTGACTGAGTGATACCGTTATTTATCGCATAAAAAATAAAACAAGGAGAATAATTGATTTGTCATTTTTAAAAACTGGGTTATATAAAAAGAGGAAACAACGGGAAAACCTAAAATGAAAAACGGTAAAATATATAAAATTGCATGGACAAAAAGAAATAAGCTCGTCCAAAATCTGTCAGCACCGCTATGTGTTTTAAATGATTTTAAATAACCAGTATAGTGCGGACTTCTCTAAAACTAAAATTATTAAATCAATTCCTGCTATATTTAATTACATAGAAAACATTCAAAAAAATACTCCACGGATTTTCATTAAGAATTGGCATTTAATATGTTGCTATCCCGGTCATCAAACGGCAGCTAGTTTTGGTCTCGTTTGCAGGGTTAGAACCCAAATATCAACAAATTAAATATTTTTGAAATCTAGAAGTTAAGACGAATCGATTGGTACCAACTTTACCTTATTTGGTAATCTTTGTTATTAAGCTAAGCCTTTTATTTTTGCCGGATAAATAAAAGTCACATTTTAACCGTATTTTGGCTGAACAAAAATAGAAGTCAGATTATATCAGTAATTTTTTTTCTAAAAAAATAAGTCACAAAATAACTTTTTTCACGAAACTTTTATTATAAAAGTCATAACCGGTTGGGTCCCTGGTTCTAACATCAAAAAGTAATTTTTGTGAAAATTACATAGATGGTATTGCATATAAGCCCTCGATGTGTTTTCATTTCCATATTTAATATAATAATTTAAAAACAACAAGTAAAGCAACAAGCTTGTGTTTAATTATGAACTAAAAGAAATAAAATAAAATAAGTTTAGGCTTTCGTTAAAGCCTTTACACATATTTAGGCACATACATACATATGTACATCCAATGGAAGTCAATAAAAATTTGTGTTACCTGATTTGGTTTTCAAAACCCACCGCGACTATCGTTCAAATTTTTCCCCGCGTTTTTCAACAGAGCCGGCCTTAAGGTTAAATTAGTGGTGACATAACCATAACCATATACAAGTAATTTTTAGCAAAAAAAAACCGACTTCAACTCTCATATAAAAAAAATATATATATATATATCTCATTATCCACCAGATTAGTATGGGACCACCTCTGAGACACTACCTTTCCGATGCAAAAAGAATTATCGAAATCGGTTGACGTGCTCCAAAGTTATGCGGTAACATACAAAAAAAAAAAAAAAAATATTCCGACGAACTGATAACCTCCTCCTTTTTTGGAAGTCGGTTAAAAAGGCTGTTCAAACCAACCTTATGGCCAAACTGTATTCGATTAGAGGTGCCACACCATAACGCCATAGCCATACCCATAGCCATAGAGACCAATTGAATTTTGGTTTTCCGCCATAACCGTAATCAGCTGATATCTGAAGTGCGAGTAAGAACGTGTTGCCAGACGTTAAAAAAAAAATATTGTTCACAGCCAACGTTTTGGCAAAAGTGTAGAATACGAACCATTTAGCTATGCAAAAACCAAAAATGTCACTCGTTAGAACAGTTAAATTAAAACTTTTTGATTTTTTAAATATTAACTACTTATGAACTACATAACCGATTCAAAAACTAATGATGTCAAAATAAACACAATTAAATATCTTTCGGTCGATGTACATAATTTAAATGCTTTTTTATATTTTTAATCCAAAAATACTAAACAACGAAAAAAATGTATTTTTTTTCATAAAATAACCTATTTTAACATAACTTCATAATAAATGCAAAAGAAATTTATATTATTATGAAAGTACAAGTTATCACCTTTAATTTAATGTGCATATTTTATTATTATCCGCTGTTGAGTTTTAAGAATTTAGTGTTAACTTAGTGATAGTGAAAGAAGTTCTGCGCAAATATCCTACGATATTACACATGACGCCTGGCAACACCGACATTGTTGACTACGAAAAATCAGCTGTTTATGGTTATGATAGGGTGCGTTCCAAAATGTCAAAATACAAAGCATCAGTCTCTTTTATTTCTAAGCCACACTAGAAGAAAAAGCCCAACTTGCGCAACCTAGTAGAAAACTAGCATCTAGTTGTGGTTGCGCACATTTAGCATTAAAATCTACTGAGGTCTAGAAATAAAAGAGACTGATGCTTTGTATTTTGACGTTTTGGAATTCACCCATACCTATAATCAATGATAGTTAATGTGGTTACGGTTATGGCTATGGCGTTATGTTATGTCACCAGTGTTGCCATTTTGGGCTTTTGGAGCTAGATTTAGCTCTTTATTTTCTATTTAGCTCCGAAAATTGGGTTTTAGCTCCTAGCTCTGGGGGTGAGCTCCCTGATAAACAAACAAATTTTCAGGTAAAAGTGTCACCGTTTTTGAAATATTTACATTTTTTCGAATTTAAAAAAATCGTGCCTTTTCATGTGTTTTCTTTAACTGCAACTACAAACCGGGCAATACTTAGTAAATTTTTTATTGTAAAATACTTCCAGATAGTTGCCTCTCCATACTCAAATGCAATGTAGTTAAAGTATATTAAGGAACCATCATAAAATTAGGACTATTTCTGGATTTTTATCTTTTTGATATTTTCTTCCCCAACTTTGACTATCTCGGGATTTAATAAAGATTTCGGAAAGGTGCCACACTTACTGTTTTGAATAGAAAAAAAAAGTTATAGCCGCTTTTGTGGGTAAAGGACTGAGACACGCTAGAATGTATTTAATAATTTAAATTGAATTTGCTCTTGTTACCGTCAAATGACATGCTAAATAGTACAAAGGTACATTATTACCTGCTCCTGATATTATTTTGTGTTACTTACCGGAATTAGTGAAAGTGGATTTTGTGAAATTGGACCCTTCGAACATTGTGTTATTAATACTATGACAGAGAACACGCAGTATACGTCGCATGAATATGCGGATATTCAC
>NW_016157174.1:507639-509214 GCF_001687245.7 Rhagoletis zephyria | reverse complement strand
GAGCAATTTTTTTATGTAATGTAAAGTTATAGCTCAGTACATTTTTTTCACCCGAGATAGTCAAAGTTGGGGAAGAAAATATCAAAAAGATAAAAATCCCAAAATAGTCCTAATTTTATGACAGTTCCTTAATATCTTTTAACTACATTGCATTTGAGTATGGAGAAGCAACTATCTGGAAGTATTTTAAATAAAAAAAATACGGTTTGTAGATGCAGTTAAAGAAAATACATTAAAAGGCACGATTTTTTTTAAATTCAAAAAAATTTAAATATTTCAAAAACGGTGACACTTTTACCTGAACATTTTTTTTTATCAGAGAGCTCACACCTCCACCTACCTTCCCCTAAAGTTTGGCACGTTACTTCTGGGACACCCTGTATAAGCAAAAACTTAAGCGTTGATAAAATGGAAAATTTCGAGATACAGTGTATCCACCATAAACTCTTGGATCTAGGTTAAAGAATTCAATAATTAATAAAAAGAAAATCCTTTTTCTAATAGCGCGGATTTTGTTTTACCTTACTAATTTTACCTTTGAGGAGAGCTGGAAGTAAAGCTTTCCAGAAAAATTTTGCGAAAAAATTATTCAAATCAATTATCTGCAATTACAGACTTTAACAGTTTGTCAAGTATTTTTAGGTCCCTGTTATAAGTGCCATAGCAACGAACCTTGCACATTATTTTGGTTTTAAAAGATTTTTTCAGCACTTAAACTTATAAAATTCGTTGTTTTTTATTGAAATTGCCGAAAATGTAAAAACAAGCTTACGTCAATAAATGCTCAACCATAACAAAAATATGTAGCTCTTCATTTTAGCTACTATTAGTATTATTTAGCTCTTTTTAGCTCTTTTTTTGGACCGTTTTAGGTCCAAACAAAATTTTTCTCTGAACGCTGTATGTCACCACTAATTTAACCTTTATCTCGCCAATAACGCGCCGAATGTTGGTTTCCAACTATTCAGACGTAGCTCTTTCATTAGCATAGACGTAGCTACACAAAAAGTAGACTAACGGAGTAAAATCACATGGCCCTAGGTGGGCAATTAACAGGCCCGTTTCGTGATTTGATTAGGTTACCATAAGTTCGTCACAATAAAGTGATGGTTTATCGCGTTGTATGGTTTGTTGCACCATCCTCCCGGAACCATTTAGCACTTAGATAACTGATATTGACGTGGAGAACCAAAAAGTCGCGAATCATTTGACTGTAGCTCTCTTCTTCACCTTCTGGCTCCATCTTCAGTTTTAAAAAAGTATGGACCAATGATGCTTTCGGCTTCGAAATATCTTGACTATTGCGCCGCCTAGCGGATTAATTAATCTTCCATATTTCATTATGGGCAAGGAAGGGATCTTTGGCGCCACTGCCGGAAAATTCAGCCTCCACGACGAAACGTCCGATAACGGACTGAGGCTGATCGACTTCGCCGGGGCCCGAAATATGGTAATATGTAGTACTAGGTTCCAGCATAAGAACATCCACCAAGCTACATGGCTGTCTCCAGATCGAAAAACGAGAAACCAAATCGATCATGTTGTGATAGACGGAAGGCATGCTTCAAGCGTTTT
>NW_016157174.1:498967-505733 GCF_001687245.7 Rhagoletis zephyria | reverse complement strand
TACAACGATATAGACATAGTGCAGCGAATTAAAATTCAGCGGCTCCGCTGGCTTGGCCATGTCGTTCGAATGGACAGAAACGCTCCTGCTCTGAAAATATTCAACGCGGGCCGCGATGCTGGTAACAGAGGAAGAGGAAGGCCTCCTCTGCGTTGGAAAGACCAGGTGGAGAAGGACTTGGCTTCACTTGGCATTTCCAATTGGCGTCAGTTAGCACAGAAGAGAAATGACTGGCGTGCTGTTTTGGACTCGGCCAAAATCGCTTAGGCGGTTACAGCGCCAATTAAGAAGAAGAAGATTTCATTTTCACCGTGTTCTGAGTGAAGTGTGAAGTTTCAAGTCTCTAGCTCATCGGGAAGTTGGTTAGAAATAATTTATTGCAGTTAAATAAAAGCTTTTGTAAAAAATTGGTAAAGCAACTTTAACCATTCTCTTTGAAACACAGTTTGACAAAGAAATTTTGCGAAATCGTGCAGTCATTGACGAATAAAATCAAGAAAACGCGAGGAGAAGAATCTCTTACTTGATTCGTATAAGTTTGGAAGATGGTGCTTCAGGTTTTGGGAATATTTTTCAATGTCTTCAAGTACCACTATTTGACTGGCCGTGTCGAAAGATTTCGACAGGTCCGGTGCTACTAAAACTATTATTTTAAGCTATCTGCATAGTTTACGCTGTGATAATACGCCTTCTTCGGAAGTCAAATGTTCTGACGGGAATAACAAGTCCTTAACTGTTTTCACTACAGGGAAAAGGAGATATATCTGAGAGAATGACCCTTCTACGTAGGCTGATTTCTCTGGTGTTAATAATTGTCCTAGCCTATCTAAGTACTTTCTATATTTAGCTAATTAAGTCACTGTTGCCGTGCATTTTTCACCCTTCAGTAGCGCGCCTGCATATATCCGTATGGTATCCTGCCAGGCAGCAGGTGACGTTAATTACTTTGAGCAACCACCACCTGACTAATTGTCTGTGACATTACATGACATTCTAGAACATTCGTTGTCTTAATCGTTATTCTGATTGATGAAAGCTGGGTCTCCACTTATATCTCTTGCGATGTTTACATAAAAATCTAAACGTTTAAATTGAGCCATATAAGCATTTATGTAGGGCCGTGAACCTATTTTTAACTCGCAGAGCGTTTATTTAGCAATGACAACAAAGTATTGCCTATTTTACCACGCTAAAACAAAGACCAGCTAGATTTAGTGATAGCATGTCGTCTTAAATTCTTACCATATCGGCATCGATATGTATTCAATTTAGTTAATTAATATAATTAAATTTCGATAACAAAAAAAATTCCACTTCTTTGAATTTAGGATTATTGTGCAATATATGTATGTATTTACTTACTTGCTGTGAAATATAACGTATGTTTAGACTCAAATTTATAACCGTACTGGTGTGCTTTTTTAGTTGTCGTCGCGACATATAAATTACATTTTGACGCGCTTGATCAACCATACCATCGGACTTCTTCAACACCTCCAATTCAACGCCTACACGTTCGCATAAAAATAACGGCGTATCTATAATAATCGACTGTCGACCTGCACCATTTGATTTCTTATTCAATTTGGAGCATTTGTTTTTTTTGTCACCCGCCTCGCTAACTACAATATCAACACGTATTGAATCAAAGGTTCCGATAAGCGAAAGATTGGTGCCGAAATTCTCCAAAGATGAAATGTCTGTAAAGATACATTTAATTTATCAGTTCTTATTTTTTATCAGTTTTATTATTGACATGCAATTCACTTAGTACCAAACCAAAACAAAACATGATCCATGTAAGACTAATTAATTGATTTTCAGCAAACAACAGTTTTCCGACATATCTTGTAACAGATAGTTTATCCTGTATTTATGCCCTTAAAAATTTAGACAATAATAATAGACCAACCACATTTTTGGAAAAGAATAGGCATGGGATGTTTTTGAAATAGAGTGTTATGCTGCCGTGTCTTAGTACTGCGACTACAAATTTATAAAGGTCTAGAGCTTTGATATCTAAGAAAAAGTTTTTTAAGGTTAAATATTTCGTACCTGCAATTTGATTTTGAGTGTAAATAATAAAACTATCTTCGACGAAAGTGGTAAGCATGATGCTCTCTCTCAAAAATATGTATATATATTCATGGTTTGTCTGTTCCAGAGAAAAGGTTTAAATTTGTTCATAATTGATAGTCAAACCTCAAAAGATATTTGCTCCATATCAACACATTTTTTAGCAAGAGTTAAAGTTTCCTCTTTTTCTTGAAAACATCTACTATTTTTCGGGAAACATTATGTACTAACTAAATATTCCCTGTTAATCCGCAGAACTTTTTTGTTTTCCGTGACCCTTAGAAAAATTGGCTATATTTCCCTCTGCACTTGGAAATAAAATCATCATTTCGATATGGCCTTGATTCCAACAGGAAATTGAAATAAAACCATTACGGTTTTATTGGGCTTTTGAAAGTTTCTGTTCAGAAATAATAAAATAAAATTTACAAAGGAACAAATTAAAATGTCTTTACTAAAATAAAAAAAAAACTAAATGGGGCACAACAACAGGTCAAGTTTGTTATCAAAATTACCCAGATTTTAATAGAAAGTAATATTACAGTGATGAAATTAATTTAAACTTGAGTAATACGCCCATATACCATAGATGAAAAACAAATTTATAAAAAAAAAAAATATACTTCTAGGAAGGACTGAGATTTTTTTAAAGTAAATTTTATTAGAAATGTTAAAATATATCTATTAAAAATTTATAATAATTTACCTCTGTAATTTTTCTCTATTTAACCCACTTCAAAAAAGGAGGAGGTTATCAATTCATCGGAATATTTTTTTATGTATGTTACCGCATAACTTTGGACCACATTAACCGATTTTGATAATTCTTTTTCTGGTACCTCAGCGAAGATCCCATACTAATATGGTTTAGATCCGATCATTGGACCATGAAGAAATTGACGGTACTTCTAAATTTGTATATGAGAATTGAAGTCGGTTGTTTTTTTTTGCTTACTTGTTATTATAACAATCGAGTTTTACCGAGCCCTACAAAGGAAATTATATTGCATAAAGTTTCTTATGAACTTATTGAAGAGTTAAAATACAAATTTGTTAGGTACCTTAATTGCATGCTAATTTTAAAATGCGACTTCGTCTTTACACCATTTTTTCATTATTTTTAAACGACTTAACAAAAAGGAGGAGGTTATCTATTCGTCGTATATTTTTTTTAATGTGCATATGTTACAGCATAACCAATTTCGATAATTCATTTTTAAAGGAAAGGTAGTACCTCAGAGGTGGTCCCATCGTAATTTGGTTTAGATGCGGTTATTGGATCATGAAGAAATTAACGGTAATCCTGAAGTTTTA
This sequence comes from Rhagoletis zephyria, assembly GCF_001687245.7. Taxonomy (NCBI): domain Eukaryota; kingdom Metazoa; phylum Arthropoda; class Insecta; order Diptera; family Tephritidae; genus Rhagoletis; species Rhagoletis zephyria. Next base: position 502,343 of record NW_016157174.1, on the reverse strand, counting down.
CATGAAAATTGAAGTTAGTTTTGTAATTTGCTAAAAAATTACTTGTTTATTTAAACAATAGTCTTCGAGTGTCTTCTGCAAATCGATAAGTTGTTTTAGTGATGATTTCATTTTTGTTTTTTTCTACAAAACCTCTGTAAACGCTAAGCATACCTAAACCTAAATTTAAGTACAAACTAAGAGAAAATATTAAAAGATAATAATTATTTGGCCTTTTTTTTTAAGTAAATGTCTGTTTATCAGAACAACAAAAGTAAGCTGAAAAGGACGTTCACAGTTGATAAAATTATCGAGGAACAACCAGCAGTTTACCAAAACTACCGAAATGGTTGTGAAGATACCCAAAATTTTAATTTTAAAGAAACTTACAATGAAACTTTGGAAATTCGGGGGGTGCTTGCGCCAACTACACTCAACTCTTAACAACTGCAAAGGAACAATATTTGACAAAAACCTCGCCAACCCAGAAGAACAAGAGATTCTCGAAGGCCTTAAATCACAAGGTGTTGTCGATGTATACAAGTTTTCCAAAAATTTAAATGGAAGAAATGTCCCAACAGGTCGAATGGTTTTACATGTAGTTTATACAAAGTCCAAACCAACATCGAAGTTGCATGGTATTCGGTCAAGGTGGAGGAATATTTCGCCACACCAATGCGTTATCAAAAACGTCAACTTCTCGGTCATACCAAGTTTGCAACCTTCCTCCCAACATTCCTGAACCAAACCAACATCGATGTTTCATGGTATTCGGTCAAGGTGGAGGAATATTTCCCCACTCTAATGCGTTGTCGAAAATGTCAACTTCTCGGTCATACCATAAAGAATTGTACCAACAACATTACTTGTGAAGTTGGCAACCTTCCTCCCAACATTCATGAACGGTGTCAACGTATAATTTGCGCTAATTGTTTTGGACTATACCCAGCTTCTGCAGAGAATGCCCAAAATATTTACAACAAAAAGAAATATTAAAAATCAAAACACAAAATAAGTGCAATTTCGGCGAAGCTCGATGTCTGTACAAAACACAAAATCCATTGACTATACCTGAAAACCAAACATTCTCATCAGTAATAAAGGCAATTTGCGGTTGAGTACTGACGTGATCTTTATTCGCTCCGTAAAAAATCATATTTATCGTTTAACTAAGAATATTAAACCATCGAAAGACACACTAAACTATATTCAGTTTTGTGTCGTCGCGAACTGCCCTCAGCAGTATAAAAAATCAAAGCGTGATCGCGAAAAATATCTAAATAAATAATAAGACAATAGGCGCACCTATTCGCGTAGCTGTTAATTGTTCATGTTTAACCAAAACTTACAAGTTTTTGCGTTCGCGTACGCAAAAAACTTGCATAGTAGGGGAAAGAGAGAGAGAGCAAAGTGACATTTCATTTTGAGGGGAAGCTGCTGGTTTCTGCTGGAAAAATTTTTGCCAACAGCAATTTGCCAACAGGAAAACAGCTGATCAAAAACAGCTGGTTGGCATTTACGCAAATCACAAAATTGAATTTGATGGTTTGGAAGTTAAAAATTACAAAATGGGACTAATTAAACTTGTAAGAAATAAGTAGTTATTTGTTTAATCAATAAACTGTGTCAGTATAACACTTTGTGATGGCTTTTCGTACGTTTTAAATTTTACTCTTTTGAATGTAAACAAAAATTATATCAGCTGTTCATCTAACTTGCAAGTTTCTGCAAATTTTCTGTTCGCGTACTATTTGGGATATTTTTCTCTTATGAGAGAACAGATGACATTTCGCCGGAATTTGGCAGTTGGTTGGTTTTTACTGGAGATTTTAAACGAACGCACCTATTATGTATATCAAAATAAATAAATAATTGTTTACATACAAAATACAAATGGTACTTAAGTGAGAGATGAGTGTCCAGGGCGCTCCCCTACAAGAGCGCAGGCACTCAATCCAAAGCGCAGGCAAAAGAAATGCATATTTGACAATTATTGCATGCAGCCCAAAAAGCAAAACCAGCAACACCAACGCTAAAGAAAACTCTTAAAGGGAATTTACATGATTCAACTTTCACAGGCGATTAGTTGAATCAAAAGTTGATCGAAAGTATGCTGCCGACCAACTTCATTGAAAGCGATTAGTTGAAAGGGCGATTGTTGCTTTCAACCAAAAGTTGCCTGAAAAATTGCATCATGTAAATTCTCTATTGTACTGCTAACACTCCATCCCAAACACCAGACGCAGCCAAGCAAAGAGCACCATCTTGCTCTCCAGCAGTGATCAATGTGGACAACAGCGTAGCTGCCTCTACTAATACTTCGACGGCAACAAATAAAGAAGAAAATAAAGCACAAAATGCTACTGTTCAGACTGGGTTAGATCGATACTAATAAAGCGAAAGCGCACACCCGAAAAAATGGAGAACAAAGTCCAAAAAATAAAATTTTTAAAGTAGTGACTTCAGGTACATCTACATCGGCGGAGAATAATCGTTTTAGCATTCTCGCTGATATGAATAATGATTTCAACCCACAGGCGGTTAAAGTGCATCAAATATATCAATTGCGATATCTTCTACATCGTAAGATCTCCGTGAAGAACCCCATAAGCGTAGAGGCCCTGTTCAAAGTCTTAACTGCCAGGAATTTGGTCACACACGTCGCTACTGCACCTTACCTGGTGTCTGTGTTATCTGTGAGGATTTACACACTTCTAAAGAATGTGTGAAACCAAAAATGGACCCGACATCTAAAAAGTGCAGTAACTGCGGTGGAAATCACCCTGCTAATTATAGAGGTTGTCCAATTTATATCTCAATGAAAGAGAAAGCAATTCCCAAAAATATTCATCTTAGGCATTTCTTGAATTTATGAAGTGAAACGTTTTTAGCGGCAGTTCGTTGGTTGGGAGTAAATTGTCAAATTCAAGGGGAATAATGCACATGGAAATGGCTCTCAGCGGTTTAGCGGTTTGAGAATAAAAACAAAAACAAAGATGCCAGAGGTACATGGCAAACACGAAGATCAAAGTAAATTTAAACACTTTAAGGTAAAGGTGAAGAGGAATATGCAAAAATAAAGATAAATATGAAGAAAAGGATGAGGAGGAAGATCGATATTGGTATTGATATAAAACTCGATATTCTTATCGATATAATAATCGATATTGCTATCGACAAAATAATCGATATTGTTATCGATACTGTTATTAATTAAATAACCGCTATTGTAATCGATATAATAATCAATATAATAATCGGTGTAGTTATCGATACAATAATGGATATTGTTATCGGTATAATAATCGATTAAATAATTGATTTTGTTATCGATTTAGTCATTTATATTGTTAACGATATGTACAATAATCGATACTGATGATTGTTATATTTATCG
>NW_016157174.1:488547-495499 GCF_001687245.7 Rhagoletis zephyria | reverse complement strand
ATTCTCAATATAGTCTTCCACCTTATACGAGTCGCTTAAAACTTATTAACCTTCCTACACTTGCCAGTCGCAGGGAAATGCTTGGTATAATTTTTATGGTTAAATTACTGACAGGCTCAATTTCAAGTCCGTCTCTTCTGGCTGATGTAAGCTTTAATGTTCCCTCACGCGTATCAAGACACTTTTGTCCCATATTTCTGAAAGCTTGTAAAACCAATTTTGAATTGCACGACCCACTCCGTTGCTTATGCCAGGATTTTAACTCTCATTCCAGCACGTTTGATATATCAGATCCGCTTTTCAGCATTAAGAAAGCGATACTCTCCTCTCTCAATAAGTGAATTATTAACATAAATACATAAAATCAGCTGATGAATTTAGTTCTGTAGCTGAACAGTTTTAGATCTCGACACTTAACAAACTCCTGCCTATCGTGACTCGGCACCAAAAAAATTTAAAATATTGGTTCCGTACGTCATGCGGACTGCGCCCCTCGTGCGGATGGGCGGGAATGGAGGGTAAAAACCGTTGGGATATTATTATGTGAAAGATAACAAGTAATTTTTAGCAAAAAAAAACCGACTTCAACTCTCATATAAAAAAAAATATATATATATATATCTCATGATCCACTGATCGGATCTTAACCAGATTAGACACTCTGAGACACTACCTTTTCGATGCAAAAAGAATTATCGAAATCGGTTGACGTGGTCCAAAGTTATGCGGTAACATACATAAAAAAAAAAAATAAAATAAAATAAAATAAAAAAAAAGATTCCGACGAACTGATAACCTCCTCCTTTTTTGGAAGTCAAAGATGAAGATTAAGGTAAAGTTACCGATTTCAAAGCCAGAAACACCGTTGGAAAGGAATTTTCTGTAGATGAGGACGGTTTTTGTAGTTTCGATATTGGTTGAAAATTACGGCCTAAACTGTCATTTAAACATTAACCTATTTGTGTATAGAAGTTGCTGCAACATGTTCAATTTGACATGTTTCGCATGTTGTTTCACTTCGCATTTGAAATTAAGCTTTGAAATGAAGATAAATATGAAGATGACGAAATAAATGATAACGATGACGTCAAAAAAAAAGAAGGCAAAAGAAAGAAAGAGAAGAAAGGCAAATGGAGACAATGACAGATACATAAGAATTAGGGTAACTGAAAGGGTAAGAACATTTCTTGAATTTATGAAGTGAAACTTCTTTAGCGGCAGTTGGTTGGTTGGGAGTAAATTGTCAAATTCAAGGGGAATAATGCACATGGAAGTGGTTCTCAGCGGTTTAGCGGCTTGAGAATAAAAACAAAAACAAAGATGCCTAAACACTTTAAGGTAAAGGTGAAGAGGATAAAGATAAATACGAAGAAAAGGATGAGGGTGAAGATCCATATTGTTATCGATATAAAACTCGATATTTTCATCGATATAATAATCGATATTGCTATCGATATAATAATCGTATTGTTATCGATACAATAATGGATATTGTTATCGGTATAATAACCGATTAAATAATTGATTTTGTTATCGATTTAGTCATTTATATTGTTAACGATATGTACAATAATCGATACTGATGATTGTTATACTTATCGATGAATTAATCGATTTTACAATCGTTGATTTTTCTATATGTTTATGGATATTGTTATCGGTATTTTTATCGACACAGTTATCGACATGGTTATCGATATACTAATCGGAAAATGGAATGTGATCACATTACATGACATCACATCACATTTTATCACATGATATGAAGAGACATCACATGATATTAACTCACATAATATAATATCACATCACACGATATCACGTGACATGACATTATATGATATGACATCACATTATATGGCATGACATCACATGACTTGACATCACATGATATGACATCGTATGACATGACATGGCATTACATGACGTGGCATCACATGATATTACATCATATGGTATGACATCATATGACATAACATCAGAAGATATGACAACACATGACATGACATCCTATCACATCACATAAAATCACGTCACATCTTATCACGTTATCGCACCTCATCTCATCTACGTGAATAGAAAAAGAAAAGGATATAAGATGAGGACAAAAAAAGGCAAAAGTGAAGATAAAGACGAAAATTGAGATAAAGGCGAAAATGGAGACAATGAGAAATACATAAGAATTAGGTTAACAGAGTTGAAATTTTCCGATAGGAATCGAAATAAAATCAGCCATAAAGGTTACTGAAATTTATCGAATCATCGAAGTTTATAATTATCGAAATTTGTCCATGCTTATTAAGTTATCGCAACGTATCGAATCATTCAAACTGATCAATGTTTACTGAGTTGTCGAAATTTATAGACACAGAAACTTAGTTGTCCAAATTTACGGATAGTTCTCGAGCTATAAAAATGTGTGAGATTAACGAAATTTGTTAAGTTAAAGAAAGGTATCAAGTTATCGATATTTATTGAATTGTAATTATTTATAGACTTAACGAAATTTATAGAGGTGTCGTAATGCTTGGAATTTAGCGAAGTTTATGGAATTGTCAAAATATATTGATTTGTCGAAATTTCAAGGTTATGTAAGCTTATCGATTTATCACTGCTTATCGAATTTAGTCGTCTTAACAGAGTGTAAAGAGTTATCAAAATGTTTAGATAGTTTTCGAAAAATGTGGAGATGTCAAAAGTAAAAATTTATAAAGGTATCCAATGTTTTTACATTTTTGAGTTATCGAAATTTATCGAGCCATCGAATTTCACAGTTATCAAAATTGGTCGAGTTAACGAATTTTGTTGAGTTATCGAATTTTAGTGTTCTTTAAATTCATCGAACTATCGATATAAATCAAATCATTGAAATTTATCGATAAACTTGAATCTATCGGGTCAATTCCATGTCCTGTAGATGTCCTCCAAAGACCTTCTCAGATAAAAAAAATTTAGTTACGTTTTAGCAGAAGATTTTCCGGTTAGTTAATTTGTACCGTATAAGTAAATTTTGCTACGTGTTAAGTTAGAAAACCTCTCCAAGGCTTCTAAAACTAGAAAAACTGTCGAATTTCGACAGCAACTGGCACTCTATTATTATTAATATGTTGAAAAATTAAAGAAAAAAATATTCACGTTTGAATACTACCACTTTTTTGGAAAATACTTGAAATTAATTTCAAATGTCTGCCATTCTTTAAAAAAATATTCATAAACATTTTCCATTTCAAGTCTTTTGCAAAAAAAGTGGAAGCATTCAAACGTGAAATGTTTTTTCTTTAATTTTTCAACATAGATAAATATAAAACCAGAGCTTTTTTAAAAAATCGCCACGGATAGATCGACGCGAAATTTAATTAAAAAAAAAGAGACTTGATATCGTTTCATATTTGGGCTCTCAAAATTCATTTGTCTACAGCAACCTTTCTTGCCCCACTGTGCGGCATTAGATTCTCAAACAGCTCCTTCATCTCCATCATCCACAATCCACAATTTCAACTCAAATTCTCACACGTCGCAAAACTCTTACTCTCAAGAGCGCAGTTACCCACGGACGTAAAAACGGAGAACGTGTCAGCTGACATGATCTATCCTATGGGATCTGCGTGTTAACAAAAACTCACCACCGCGTGACCGTGACGAAGACGTTGCTTCTTTCTAAATGCAAAATGGTGTATCGGTCAGAATCATGGGAATTCGAGGGATGAGGATGAGGGATCTTCACCTTTGAAAGGCAATCTTTGCTTCCACTACGTTCTTCGTCAATTTCTTAACTGCGAGTCGCGTGCCGTTGCAGAGTTTTGGCGGATCAATATTCCGCAACATGATAATTTCCACACCTATTTTCAATTTCAGTGTGTGGTTACCCCACCCGGATGATCAATCGAGTTCAAAAATTCTGTTGGATAATAACTGCTTCACTTGTTAGTACGTATGTGCTATTTCATCACTTCGAATGCTGGATTGAAAAACATTATTGAGTTGATAGACATCATTATCCTTAGCAGAAAGAATAGCTTGTTCACTGAGCCAATCGTGATTCCTTTAATTAATTTGAATATCCGGAAACATTCCTTCGATCAATTCTCTTTTCGACGTTTCTAAGTTACAAAAATTATCAGGCAATAAAATTCGTCCTAATCTCTCATTGACTGGCAGCTTTCCGTTCCCTATGTTCAGTAATTGTCGCGAGAATACCTAGGCTGATTAATCGCTCTGTAGTTGGGACACGCATATTCGTAGTCAACTGCAATGTATGTATGTTCGTCTTGCCACAATGTTTGCGTAAAATCTCTTGCGAGCAATATCAATGCATTCCCGAATGGTTGAACATTTCTAAGCAAATCTCGCACTGATCGATAAAGAACCTCATTGTGCACTCATCCCAAACAATGAGTTTACATTTTTGTAATAAGTACTTTTCCCATACCGGATGTTCTGGAAATATTGCACGTGGGAGTTTCGATGATTTGTATGTTCAATAGCAACACAAGAGCTAAGTGAGAAGTGTTTCGACCTGGTAACAATGTCGCAGATGTTCCAGAGGAAGCGAGAGCTACGGCTATGTAATTTTTTCATTGAACCGTTGCCACAATCTTATAAGGAATGTTCTGTTAGTTCCTCCTGGCGCATCCAAGAAGAAGGTCATTTATCATTTGCATCTTATTTGACGCTGTAACCGCATAAGCGATTTTAGCCGCGTTCGACAAAGCACGCCAGTCGCTTCTCTCTGTGCCAACTTACGCCAATTGGAAATGCCACGTGAAGCCAAGTCCTTCTCTACATTCCATTCCTTTCTTTTCCATTGCAGTGGTCACCTCCGTCTTCCTCTGCTACCGCCAGCGGATTGCGAGACGAATTTTTTTAGACCTGGAACGTGGTTCCCATTCGAACGACATGGCGAAGCCAGCGTTCTATCGTCTGTGGTACTCATCGTCGCCAACGTGTAAGGGCCTGTAAATCTTCCGTCATATCTTTCTCTCGAATACTCCAAGAGCCGCCTCATCGGATGTTGTCATTGTCTATTCTTCTGCGCCATGTACCAGCATGGGCATGATGAGTGACTTATAGAGTGTGGTTTTTGTACGTCGAGAGAGAACTTTGCTCCCGAATTGCCAACTCAGTCTAAAGTAGTACTTGTGCGCTACAGTAATTCGGCATTTGATTTCGATGCCGACATTATTATCAGTGTTATACTGGTTCCTAACTAAACGAAATTGTCTACTTTCTCGAAATTACAACTGGCAACAGTGACGTGGGTGCCAAGGCGCGAATGCTCTGACTCTTTGTTTGATGACAGGAAATACTTCGTCTTTTCCTCGTTGATCACCAAACCCAATCGCTTTACTTCGTTATCCAACTTGAAAGAGGCAGCACAGACTTCGAGGTTTTTGTTACCGATGATGTCGATATCATTGGTATACGCCAGAAATTACACGCCCTTGTAAAATTTGTTCGTAAGTGGTTCAGTTCTGCAGCTTTTATTATCTTATTATTTGCAATATGGGATCATAAATGCCCTTCTGCTCACGCTTTAATTTGTGAATGTTTGATTGGGCGTATAATAGGAGATCAGTATAATAATAATAATCATAGTATTATCCAACGTTATTCAAATTGCTCTCGCTGATTTTTTGAAAAATTTTGCTACAAACCCGAAGCAGCTCATCTAATTTAGCAAAAAAAATTCTGGAAAATGTGGGTATTGTTAGGTAGATGTGTATTTTACTAAGGTACATTCTTAGATATTTGAAAGTCGGAAAAACTCAACGCTAAAGCAGGCACATTCTCTTTACTCGCAATATAGTACGTAGTAGGCTATGGCGACCCCAAGTGAAATTATTTTTCATTAAAAGTTAACTATTTTATAATGTTAGGGAATGGTGACAATTTTAAGTTTTAATTAAGGATTTTTTTTAACAGCTTTCATGGGATATTTTTATGTTTTCGTTAGGTATGGTTTTTATAATTTTTTCATTTGTATCAGTAGTTTTTTATAATTTTTTTTTTTAATGCGAAATTTGTATACCAACTCTTCGTTGTTAATATAATCAATTCGTTTGATAAGATTTTGTAAATTCTTTCTTCACTTAAACTGTTCGGCTTTTGGATAAGTGGAAACATAAAAACAATCTCTAGTAAATGATGTAAAATTTTACTTAGTTCCAATATTTGCAGTGGCTACATTCAGGGCATAAACCTTTTGAAAATTTTAATCAAGATTTCTCAAATGCCTTTAGTTTGGTACCGATATTGTAACATATCATTTAGTTTACCAATTTAATTGAGTTAAATTTTCAAACAGGTGGCAACCCTCCTCAAAACATATTTTCGACTGCAGATCTTTTAAAAACTCTTTAATTTGATACCAATATTGTAATATTTCATTTATTTTATCAATGTAATTTAGTTAAATTTTCAAACAGGTGGCAACCCTCCTCAAACATATCTTCGGCAGTAAGCCTTCGTAAAACTCTTTGGTTTGATGCCCACATGGCAATATTTCATTTATTTTATCAATTCGGCTGAGTTAAAATTTTCAAATAGGTGGTAACCCTCCTCAAAAGTATCTCCAACAGTTATCTTTCTTAAACCTCTTTAATTTGATACCCGTATTGTAATAATTCATTTATTTTATCAATGTAATCCAGTTAAATTTTCAAACAGGTGGCAACCCTCCTCAAACATATTTTCGGCTGTAAGCCTCCTTAAAACTCTTTAGTTTCAATATTCATCAATTTGACTGAGTTAAAATTTTCAAATAGGTGCAACCCCCTGCAAAAATATTTCCGACAGTTATCTTTCTTAAACCTTTTTATTGGGTATCAAACCATATCAATTATATAAATAGGCAATCATGTTTCCTTTACACCCCTTTTACGGCTAAACTGTACTTCTAAGGTATAAACAATTATATATCATTAGAAAGGTATTTTGATGCTGATGTGCAGGC
>NW_016157174.1:465002-484028 GCF_001687245.7 Rhagoletis zephyria | reverse complement strand
ATTCATGTTCATGTTCATGTTCATGCTCAAGTTCATGTTCATGTTCATTTTCATGTTCATGTTCATGTTCATGTTCATGTTAATTTTCATGTTCATGTTCATGTTCATGTTCATGTTCATGTTCATCTTCATCTTCATCTTCATCTTCATCTTCATCTTCATCTTCATCTTCATCTTCATCTTCATCTTCATCTTCCTCTTCATCTTCATCTTCATCTTCATCTTCATCTTTATCTTTATCTTTATCTTTATCTTTATCTTTATCTTTATCTTTATCTTTATCTTTATCTTTATCTTTATCTTTATCTTTATCTTATGAAGGTGTAGATAAACATAAACATAAACATAAACATTAAAAGCGATAGAGACAAAGATAGAGAGGAAGAAAGTGATAGGGATAAAAAGGAAATACAACTGAAGAATGTGCGATGTTATATTGTGATGTGTTATGCTACATATGTTATGTTATTGAATCTAATGCTATTCTATGTTATGTTATGCTAAGTACTAAGCTAAACTCCCCTCCACTTAACCCATTCCAACAAATTTTATTTCAGCTCAACTCAACTCACATAAACTATCCTTAATTTTAGCGGTTGAATTTCAACCGCTGGGCGAACACTAGTTGTAATAATTCATTTATTTTATCAATATAATTGGGTTTAAAATGTTGCAAATAGGTGGCAACCCTCCAAATTTTTGTGATACAATTGATCCTGGTATTATACCGAACAATACAAAAAAAAAACAATATTCAAATCGGTTCAGCCGTTCTCGAGTTTCGACGACCGTGCCATACGAACACAACATTTTTATATATATAGAATTGTATAAACAAATGGAAATATTTACTACTTCTAGATCAGATTTTTTAATCGTTTACATTGAATATCAATATTTATTCTATAATACATTATTTGAAAGAAAAAAAAACACGGAAACTTGCACCGACTCGCTAGTTATTACTTTTTTCACTCCTGCCACGGGCGCTTTTGCTTTCATGCCGCGTGCCGCTCGTACTCGCAGCGAGCGTGGTGCAACCAGAGAACGCAAAAAAAAAATAAAATTTATTTATAAACATAAGCATTGATTATTTAATACAATACTTGTTAAAGTTGTATACATAAATAACGTATGCGGAATGAAATACGAACTGATGCAGTAAAAAGAAACAGCTATACTTTCGGATGCAACAAATACTGTTTTCCCACTCATATAGATATTGCAACATTTTTATAGAAAAGACTCATGTCCTTAACGGTTGGCTTGTTTAAGTTTTCAGGCATAGTGCGCAGGGCTTTTACAAAAATGTTATCTTTGGACTTTATTTTGCCAACTTGAGTTATTATTTTTTAGCCCTTTAGACGATAATTAGTTCAGAGTTATATTTAGGTGTCCTTTTATAGGTCCCCAATGAAAAATATTTCCCTAATTCGTGGTACAAAACTAAAATGAATGTGGTGCAAGCAAATTTTGGGAAAGCGCTCATAGCCGCTTTTAATTTTCCTTTTCAACGTTTAAAAAATCTTGGGTAGAGTGGTTTGCACATATTTCATTATATCGCTGGCTCTTGCATAAGGGGTATTCACGATCCGGTGCATATTGTCTAGCATGGTGCATAGATAGCATGACTGTTGTTGTTTCATGTGTCCAAACAACAAAAAAATTAGCCAATCATGCTATTTATGCTATCTATGCACCATGCTAGACAGTATGCACCGGATCGTGAATACCCCTATAGTATTTAATGTTTTTTTGCTTGCTTTGTACTTTATTGCCACTGTACCCTGTGATTTTGCAGAGAGATCAAGCAATTTATGATTCTTGTTACGGTCTCATTTCGCTGCTATGTGAAACATTTTTTTCGCACTCATGGGTTTTCCTTCTAGTGTTTTCCTATTCTTTAAAGCCGACATTTCCTTTGTAAATAAAGTTTTTTTTAAGTCTCATAGAGAAAAAATTAAAAAGCACGTTACTTTTCGTGACATTGAGTTTCTGTATACAAAATTGCAAGCAAATTTTCTGAGTTCGTTCGCTTTCAAGGAAATTATTTCAGCATTATAATATACAACGAGGTAATTTTTAGTGCAATGCTTATTAAGATTGCGCAGTAGATTTTTGTATACACAGTTTGGCACCTCACTTTACCATAATTTCTTAAAATCTGCTTAGAAATTGCCCGTATTTCATTCGGCATCAGTGTTGCCAGAACTTTTCGGGCCGACCGGCTAAATTGGCAAAGAAAAACGGCTAAAAACGGCTAAAATGTTTCAGCTAAATTAACATGTTTTATTTGAATGAAGTTGAAAGATTAATAAATTCATTCAATAATTTAAAGTTAAGAAGGAAACTATCGTTATACTACACCTTTTCCAACTGTATTTCAGAAAAAAGCAATTGTATTTCAGAAAAGCTCAAATGAATTTCAGAAAAGAGCAAATGTATTTCAGAAAACCTCAATTGTATTTCAGATATTCCAATTGTATTTCGGAAAACCTCAATTGTATTTCAGAACAGTGGAAATGTATTTCAGAAAAGCTCAAATCAATTTCAGAAAAGACCAAATGTATTTCAGAAAACCTCAATTGTATTTCAGATATTCCAATTGTATTTCGGAAAACCTCAATTGTATTTCAGAACAGTGGAAATGTATTTCAGAAAAAGCCAAATGTATTTCAGAAAAAACCAATTGTATTTCAGAAACCCTCAAATGTATTTCAGAAAAGAAACATGCTTGTAGATAAATGTCTAAAAATTAAAAAAACAAACTCATTCGCTATTATTATTAGTCCGGTAACGAAGTGAATAATTATTCTGGAAATTTTTGATCGCGAGGTTTTATTAACGTACATAAATGGAGTTAAAGGACAATTGTGCGATTTGCAGAGTCGACATGCGCCGGCAACGGGTTCTTCGTTTGCTTCCATGTAGGCATTTATTCCACGTAAAATGTAGTGATCCTATTTTACAAACGAGGAAGTGTCCAATATGCCGAGGAGATGTTTTAGGTATGCATATACATACATATATACCAACGAACGAACAATTGTATTAATATTTGTAACTTTTTTGGTGCAGAAACGACGGTAGTGGAGAAGAAGAAATATGCAGTATATAACGACGTAGACCGATTACGCATTGTTGAGGCTGCCAATAGAGGTGAAGATTGGTGCAGTTTGGCAGCGTCATTAGGAATTGTATATAAAACTGCCTATACTTGGGTAAATTCTGGTAGAATAGAGACGCATAAAAGGGGTGGAGGTAACGAAAAAAAGCTTTCCGAAGATGAGGTAGACGTTATAATTCGTTGGGTGGAAGAAGAAAGTACCATCACACTAAAGCAGATCGTATCAAAAGTGCAAGTGGAGCTAAGAAAAAACATTTGCACATCGACCGCAGCAAATTATCTAGAAGGCAAAATGTTTAGCCTTAAAAAGCTACACCATTTGCCAGCGACGATGAATACGCTGGATAATAAGCAAAAGCGAGCAGAATTTGTAACCAAGTTGAGTGCCTTTATTCAACAAGGCAAGCAAATAGTGTACATAGATCAAACAAATTTTAATTTATTTTGTCGCCGCACAAGAGGTCGCTCTCGGTCTGGAATGCGAGCAAGTTTAACGTTGCCTCCATCAAGAGGACCAAACGTTCACCTAATCGCAGCTATAAGCACATCAGGTGTGCTATCAATGGAAACGCGTCGTGGCTCGTTCAAAAAGGAGAGCGCTGCAGAGTGGGTGAAAGAACTTTTAGAGAAGTGGAGAACTTTAGGCAACGATTTGACGGATTTGGTCATTGTATGCGACAATGCACCCTGCCATTCTGGACTAGAGCATATTTGCAATAACGGATCAGCCACTCTTTTACGTCTAGGACCATATTCCCCGATGCTAAATCCGATTGAAAATATATGGTCAAAAATTAAATCGTCCGTAAAAACTAATATGGCACTTCCTACGATAAATGGCCGAGGATTAATAGAAAGGCGTCTGCAATATTTGGAAGAAGTTATTCGTCAGGCAAAGGATACTGTTGCTACAGCAGATTGTGCTCGCGCTATACAGCACTCGTCCATTTTTTTTTCAGATGCTTTGGCGTTGCGTGACATGCCGGTTGGAATGTAATCCCAAGTTCGTTCTTTTTTAATAAATTCGATGCTCTGTTCCGTCGTTGCAACTTGGTTTTTTATTTGGTCGGAACGGGATGTTATATTTTGGTCTGCTCTTAGAAATTTGTATGCTTCTTTTCTGAAATACTTTTCTGGTTTTCTGAAACACATTTGAGGTTTTCTGAAATACAATTGGAATATCTGAAATACATTTCACTTTTTCTGAAACAAATTTGCGCTTTTCTGAAAAACAATTGAGGTTTTCTGAAATACAATTGGAATATCTGAAATACATTTGGGGTTTTCTGAAGTACATTTGCTCTTTTCTGAAATTCATTTGACCTTGTCTGAAATTCATTTGAGCTTTTCTGAAATACATTTGTTCTTTTCTGAAATACAATTGGAAAAGGTGTAGATTAATTAAAGCTCTACATCAGAAGTCATCTTGCGTTTGTATGACCTTCTTTTTCTGATGAAAAATTTTGTCTTATATTGTAACATTTGCACTAGGTTACTTTTCGTTCTGCAAAATGGCTTTATTAGTAGAAAGTATTCCACTTAGGCTTATTCGGGGGGCAATATTTTGAGAAATGAACACGTAAAGCTGTTAAAAGGCTGAGGAAAATAGTGCACCATTATTTCGAAAAGCCAGTAAATTATGTTCAAAAAGCCGGACGCTTTTTAAATTTTTAAGAATTAAACTATGTAATTTTATTTTGATATCCATATATTCGAAGCGTTCCCGTTTTTAAAGACCTGCTACTCTCTGCACATGCCTGTCAGAGCAACACTAAAGGATATTAGCACCACGATATAATTATTCATAGATATTGTCATTCCAGAGAGTTTTTCTTCACATAGAAATTCGTGCTCTTTTATTCTCACAAAATACTTTTTTTTCACTTTTATTTCAACATATTTTGATTTAAAGAAAAATACTGATAAAAATAAAATATTTCACACAAACAACAAAAAATAGTATCGATAATCGCATGAGGCTATTGCCTGAAAATTTTAGCGGCATTGTGCTACTATGATAGATGGCCGAGTAATCATAGCCAACTTATGTATAGTAACTGCAACACTGCCCATGCAAACAAAAGCGGTACTGGAATTATAAAATCTATGTATTATATTTTAAGACCTCCACCACAATATCTCGCAAAAATATTAAGATTTACGATCAGAAAATACCTCCAAAAATTTAGTTCTTTTATTAATAAACAGTTTTTTAAAATATTTTTTTCAAAAAAATTACCTCAGATGACTGAGTAGTTTAAGCTTAAAAAGTTTGCATAAAAATACAAAAAAAAATTTCTACGGAATCATAATAATGAGATTTTTGATGCTGTTTTTGCCGTTTTTTCAAAGACCGGTTTAAGAAAAACTTAAATAACTCAGCCAAAACCTTACCATTTAGACTTATGAGCACGGAACGGATTTTTAGGACCTAAAAACCTATAAAAAAGGCAAAATAAAATAACGAAATAGGCTGGAAAAGGCAACATCAAATAGCGGAAAAGGCAGGAAAAGGCACTAGGTATTGCAAAAAAAGCAAAATAAAATAGCGAAAAGGGCAGGAAAAGGCACTAGGTATTGCAAAAAAAGCAAAATAAGGCACTAAAAAAAGACAGAAAATACGAAGAACAATCAAAAGATACATTTATTTTAGAAATGTTTATATTACAAGTAAAAAGAGAAAAACTATGAACTAGTTTCATTATATGAAAAATTTGTACATTGAATATTTGACTATTTTATCCTTTCGAGTTTCTAATTCATGAAACTTTAATCTGTATAGTTGTAGTAACATTGAACCACAATATGCATTTTGAAGTTTTCTGTTAGCATTTTCATTCGATTTTCGCTAAGAAAAGCCTTGAATGTACTAAATGTGCGCTCGACGTAAGTTGATACAAGTGGAGCCCAATTTAAATATGGAACGTTTGAAACGTTCATATTATCCTCGCCCTTCACAATTTTATCCACACCCCTTATTGTCTCCAAGCCTACGTTAGCTGAGAAAACGGCTTTGAATTTCTCCAACACCGATTTGGCAAGAGGCCCCTGCGCTTCTATAAGCCGCATGGGCATGTGTATATTTTTTAATCTTAAAACAAATATTAAATGCAATAATCACTTTTTTAAAGGTAGAAAAGGCAAAAAAGNGGAATCAGGGAAAGCTAAATCGTGGACATTCTTAATCGAATATACTCTATCTCTTCAGCAGAAAAAAAGGCAATTTCCATAAAATCCGTTCCCTGCTTATGAGATAAGGTATTTTCTCACCCTTTTAATTTCTTTGCGAATAAGCTCATTCAAAANAAAAAGACAGAAAATACGAAGAACAATCAAAAGATACATTTATTTTAGAAATGTTTATATTACAAGTAAAAAGAGAAAAACTATGAACTAGTTTCATTATATGAAAAATTTGTACATTGAATATTTGACTATTTTATCCTTTCGAGTTTCTAATTCATGAAACTTTAATCTGTATAGTTGTAGTAACATTGAACCACAATATGCATTTTGAAGTTTTCTGTTAGCATTTTCATTCGATTTTCGCTAAGAAAAGCCTTGAATGTACTAAATGTGCGCTCGACGTAAGTTGATACAAGTGGAGCCCAATTTAAATATGGAACGTTTGAAACGTTCATATTATCCTCGCCCTTCACAATTTTATCCACACCCCTTATTGTCTCCAAGCCTACGTTAGCTGAGAAAACGGCTTTGAATTTCTCCAACACCGATTTGGCAAGAGGCCCCTGCGCTTCTATAAGCCGCATGGGCATGTGTATATTTTTTAATCTTAAAACAAATATTAAATGCAATAATCACTTTTTTAAAGGTAGAAAAGGCAAAAAAGGCAAATATCTTAAAAAAGGCAAAAAAAAAGCAACATCAAATGTGTATATATGGAATCAGGGAAAGCTAAACCGTGGACATTCTTAATCGAATAAACTCTATCTCTTCAGCAGAAAAAAAGGCAATTTCCATAAAATCCGTTCCCTGCTTATGAGATAAGGTATTTTCTCACCCTTTTAATTTCTTTGCGAATAAGCTCATTCAAAATATGAAAAAAGGAGGTGAGATAAACGAGTGTCATTCCATGTTGAATTAAGATGTGTTGGTATTGAATAAAAAATAAAAAAAATGAATGATTTTTTTTTCTTGCAAAGAAACAAAAAGGGTGAGAAAATGAGACCTGTGATACCTTATAAGTCTATATCGGCAAAGTTTTGGAGCAGGTTTTCAAGTTTTTCTTAAACAAATCTTTGAAAAAAGTTAAAAAAACAGCATCAAGAATCTCGTTATTATGATTTCGTTGATACAATTTTTTAATATTTTTATTTACCTACACTGCCGGAACAAAGTATTGGCACAGCAAATTTTTCACAATATATGCAACAATTTTTATTCTAATATTTTTCCGCCAATTTTGTATAAAAATATGGTTCGTTCAACAACAAAAAACATAAAAACATAATTCCTAAACTTTGTGCAAAACTCGCGAAAATTCAGCAAATTTTCATCAAAATTTTCAACTTTTTAATCAGATGAATATGCAGTTTTGCAGCCCATTAAATTCTAGTAAAAAATGCAAATTTGAAGTTAGTCAAAAATCGCGTTGATTTTTGAGAATTTTTTTTGCTAAAGGTGTTTTGCATTTTATCCATATAAAGCATTTGCGAAAAAAAATTTTGAAAATTTTGAAACAATTTAAAAAAATCCACGGCTAGGAATTCTAGCTACTTAAAACTTATTATAATAAGATTAAAAGATTATTATAATAAAATTGATTGGGCTACAAATCTGCAAACTCAAAAAAAATCTTAAAAATCTGATTAAAAATTTGCTGAATTTTTGGCGAGTTTTGCACATAGTTTAGGAATTATGTTTCTATGTTTTTTGCTGTAGAATGAACCATATTTTTATACGAAATTAGCGGAAAAATATTAGAATGAAAATTGTTGCATATATTGTGAAAAATTTTCTGTGCCAATACTTTGTTCCGGCAGTGTAGGTTTTTTAAGCTTAAGTTGTTTTGTTGTTTTTCCAAACAATCATTAAAGAAACTATTTTGACTACAAAAAGAAAAATTTCCCTTTTTTTACCAATAGCCGAATATAAAAATGTACCAATCTGTACAAATGGACCAATCAAGTGCCACTGCCTTAAAAATGTATTCAATTAAAAAATAATAATTCAACAAATTCAAACGACAGTTTTGTAGCCCATTGATTTAATAGAATAAAGAACAAGTTTCAAATGGCTAAAAACTACGATTTATTTTTTAGAATTTTTGAAAAAGCCCGAAATTTGTACGAAAGTTTGTTGAATTTTTATTTTAATATTGCACAAATTTGGAAACTTGAATTCACGAGGTTTTTTTTTAAGAATGAACTATATTTTTATAAAAAAAAGTAACCAAAACTAAATAACAACGAAAATAATACGTTAAAACTTGGCAAAAAGTGGTTCGGCTATAATTTCTTGATCACTGTATGTATTTTTTAAAATCTTTAATTGGACATGCACATTGTACATTAAGGAAGTACATAACAAAATTAAAAAAATATGCCTTTTTGCCTTTTTTCAAAGCACATTTTGCCCTTTTCCCAAGTTTTTAGTACATTAAAATCCTACATTTCTACTCGCAGCGAGCGTGGTGCAACCAGAGAATGCAAAAAAAAATAAAAATTTATTTATAAACATAAGCATTGATTATTTAATACAATACTTGTTAAAGTTGTATACATAAATAACGTATGCGGAATGAAATACGAACTGATGAAGTAAAAAGAAACAGCTATACT
The DNA here is from genome assembly GCF_001687245.7 of Rhagoletis zephyria. Taxonomy (NCBI): domain Eukaryota; kingdom Metazoa; phylum Arthropoda; class Insecta; order Diptera; family Tephritidae; genus Rhagoletis; species Rhagoletis zephyria. The sequence goes on along the minus strand of NW_016157174.1, from coordinate 475,100 downwards.
TTCGGATGCAACAAATACTGTTTTCCCACTCATATAGATATTGAAACATTTTTATAGAAAAGACTCATGTCCTTAACGATTGGCTTGTTTAAGTTTTCAGGCATAATGCGCAGGGCTTTTTCAAAAATGTTATTTTTGGACTTTATTTTGCCAACTTGAGTTATTTTTTTAGCCCTTTAGACGATAATTAGTTCAGAGTTATATTTAGGTGTCCTTTTATGGGTCCCCAATGAAAAATATTTCCCTAATTCGTGGTACAAAACTAAAATGAATGTGGTGCAAGCAAATTTTGGGAAAGCGCTCATAGCCGCTTTTAATTTTCCTTTTCAACGTTTAAAAAATCTTGGGTAGAGTGGTTTGCACATATTTCATTATATCGCTGGCTCTTGCATAAGGGGTATTCACGATCCGGTGCATACTGTCTAGCATGGTGCATAGATAGCATGACTGTTGTTGTTTCATGTGTCCAAACAACAACAAAATTAGCCAATCCTGCTATTTATGATATCTATGCACCATGCTAGATAGTATGCACCAGATCGTGAATACCCCTATAGTATTCAATGTTTTTTTGCTTGCTTTGCACTTTATTGCCAATGTACCCTGTGATTTTGCAGAGATCAAGCACTTTATGATTCTTGTTACGGTCTCATTTCGCTGCTATGTAAAACATTTTTTTCGCACTCTTGGGTTTTTCTTCTAGTGTTTTCCTATTCTTTAAAGCCGACATTTCCTTTGTAAATAAAGTTTTTTTTAAGTCTCATAGAGAAAAAATTAAAAAGCACGTTACTTTTCGTGACATTGAGTTTCTGTATACAAAATTTGCAAGCAAATTTTCTGAGTTCGTTCGCTTTCAAGGAAATTATTTCAGCATTATAATATACAACAAGGTAATTTTTAGTGCAATGCTTATTAAGATTGCGCAGTAGATTTTTAACCGACTTCCAAAAAAGGAGGAGGTTATCAGTTCGTCGGAATATATATATATATTTTTTTTTTTTTTATGTATGTTACCGCATAACTTTGGACCACGTCAATCGATTTCGATAATTGCATCGGAAAGGTAGTGTCTCAGAGGTGGTCCCATACTAATCTGGTTGAGGTCCGATCAGTGGATCATGAGATATATATATATATATATTTTTTTTTTATATGGGAGTTGAAGTCGGTTTTTTTTTGCTAAAAATTACTTGTTGTATACACAGTTTGGCTCCTGAGTTTACCATAATTTCTTAAAATCTGCTTAGAAATTGCCCGTATTTCATTCGGCATCAATGTTGCCAGAACTTTTCGGGCCGACCGGCTAAATTGGCAAAGAAAAACGGCTAAAATGTTTCAGCTAAATTAACATGTTTTATTTGAATGAAGTTGAAAGATTAATAAATTCATTCAATAATTTTAAGTTAAGAAGAAAACTATCGTTACACTAGATTAATTAAGCTCTACATCAGAAGTCATCTTGCGTTTGTTTGACTTTTTTTTTTCTAATGAAAAATTTTGTCTTATATTGTAACATTTGCACTAGGTTACTTTTCGTTCTGCAAAATGGCTTTATTAGTAGAAAGTATTCCAATTAGGCTTATTCGGGGGGCAATATTTTGAGAAATGAACACGTAAAGCTGTTAAAAGGCTGAGGAAAATAGTGCACCATTATTTCGAAAAGCCAGTAAATTATGTTCAAAAAGCCGGACGCTTTTTAAATTTTTAAGAATTAAACTATGTAATTTTATTTTGATATCCATATATTCGAAGCGTTCCCGTTTTTAAAGACCTGCTACTCTCTGCACATGCCTGTCAGGGCAACACTAAAGGATATTAGCACCACGATATAATTATTCATAGATATTGTCTTTCCAGAGAGTTTTTCTTCACATGGAAATTCGTGCTCTTTTATTCTCATCCGTCTTTTGCGAATAAAACTTCACACTACAATTTAAGACATTCATAAAAAAATTGTATGAACAAATCCCCGCTACGTTCGTTGGAAAAAATACAGTGACGCAACTAGAAAAATTATGATAAGCAGTTTTGTAGTCTAGTTTAATGAGGTGCAGCTTTGAATTAGCGAGGACTTACTGCTGATTTTTGGAATTTTTTAATGACGGTGTACGAATTTTTTGCCAGACAAAGTATGTTCGACAAACAAAACGGAGAAACACTGTCAAAAAAAAATTGCCTAAAATCAGCGGTAAATACTAGGTACTTTAAATTTTCTACTTTATTATACTTATTTTAAAATTTCTAAAGATACTGATATTTTTTATAATTGATATAAAATGATATTTTTTAAGTAATCAGCTATATAAACATTAAATTAGCTAATGAAAAATAAGCCAAACTTGCTAAAATGTCGCGTCCCAGTTTATATTTGGGTCACCGTATATGTGCTTAAAAAAATCATTGAAATCGGCCCAGTATTTGAAGACTTTTCGGATTAGAAAAAATTTTCTTTCAATTGTGTATCGTTGACGATACTGCAAAACGTTCTATGTCACTTATTTCCCCCGGTGCTTAGTGGATCTGTTATCTGTATCTGATCGCTTCTGGTAATCGTTCATCATCGTCAGCCAAAGGTACACAGTTTTGTCATTCGTTTATTAGGGTGTAATGATTTGCAGATGCATTCCAGTGGAAGTAAGAGACCATCTAAGTATCAAGAGTACTAATAGACATAGACCGTTTTGCAGTATCACCGACGATATATGTAACACACTTCGACAAGAAAAATTTCTCCGAGATAAGGCTATCCATTTCTATTCGATTTTTGGTCGCTAAATTTGCAAAAATTGAAACTTATATATATAAATTTTAAGAAAATATTGCAAATAGCAAAATCGGTTAAAAACGGTTATTTTTTTTTGCAAAGCGGCTAACAAATCGGCTGCCGGCTAAACCGAATTTTCTCCGGCCGTTTGCGTTCGCAACCCGCTAAATCGAGCCGGAAAACGGCTAAAATGGCAACACTGTATGTATTTATGTATGTAGATATGTCCTTACATACGTACATAATCCATGGTGAGAAAATGTATAACTTAAGGACGAGCACACCTAAAATAGAATTATTAGCAAAAACCAACAATACTAACAACCACATGATCAAGTGAATTGCAGCGGAATAGCTGCGCTTGATTGTGTTGGCATAACAAAAATGAAAATAGTGGAAAAAAGCAAACGATAATTTACAAGGCGTACTTAGCACGGTGCATAGGCAACTGGCTGAGTCAGTGGGATCGTCGGTTCGAATCCTACTGAAAGAAGTCTGATGAGGAAATGTGGTGATTTCCGAAATAGCTAACACTTCTACCATTTTTTAAAGTTATTGTTGCTTTTCCACAATAAATTTTCATTTAAAAAATGGCCTCGAGCTCATTATAAAATTGTTGAATATAATTGTTAAAAGGCCAAAAAATAACAAAAAACAAATAACTTAAGGACGAGCACACCTAAAAGTTAAGCATTCTAAAAATAGAATTATTAGCACAAACCAACAAAACCAACAACCACATGATCAAGTGAATTGCAGCGGAATAGCTGCGCTTGATTGTGTTGGCATAACTAAAATGAAAACAGTGGAAAAAATCAAACGGTAATTTACAAGGTGTACTTAGCACGGTGCATCGGCAACTGGCTGAGTCAGTGGGATCGTCGGTTCGAAGCCTACTGAAAGAAGTCTGATGAGGAAATGTGGTGATTTCCGAAATAGCTATCACTTCTACCATTTTTTCAAATTATTGTTGCTTTTCCACAATAAATTTTCATTACAAAACGGCCTCGAGCTCAATAAAAATTGTTGAATATAATTGTTATAAGGCCAAAAAAACAACAAAAGACAAATTAAAAATTTTGTACAGAATAATGATTATTTGAAAAATTTAAACAATCAGGCTAAAGCGTGATAATTAACTATTCTCATAAAAAAAATTAGCAAGATACATGCTATGAATCAGTGGATAATAAATAATTACTGAATTCATCAAAAAAAAGTTTAAAACAATAACTCTTGTAAAACTTCGAATTTTCCAAAATTGCTCAAATTACTATTTTTTTTATGGTTGCAAAAAGAATAGAGTGATTTGTGCGAAAAAATCTCGACCTTCCAATTTTGGTTGGCCCACTTGAGAGACTTGCACTCTGTATGAACATGTGTTTAAATATAACCAACATCAAACATACATCATATATGCATGTCAAACAACTTAGCTATTTTATTTTCTCCTTAAAATACCAAAAATACGTGTGTAACCAAAGAACGTAGATAACAAGAAAGGACAATTGTACAATTGTATAATTGTAGCGAAAGTGCGCAACAGGGGCGTGCCTTCTCTTTTGCCCTAATGCGCTTTTTTGATTGGTTGAAAAGAGAAGGCACGTCTCTATTGCGCACTTTCGCCACAATTATAACAAGTTGTCCCTTCTTGTTATCTACGTTCTTTGGTGTAACTGTAAGTAAAGAATCGTCATTTCACACATTGCACAGATTTGAATTGAATTGTTTTGCATTGCCTTTCATTGCCATTGCTTTTCAATACCATTGCTTTTATTGCCTTCTCACACAATGGATGCTTGAAGCGACAATGCTTAGAGAGAAACAAGCTATACAGTGACATGAATTGCTCATTTCTCTCTGTGCTCTTGCATAGCATTGGTGGTTGAAAACAAAACATTGCATTGCTATGTTAAATGACCAAATGGCTTGAAACTCGCTGTAACTCGACTTGTGCACCAGTCTAGTAGGTACATATGTACAACTTGCAAGATTTTCAAACCATTTGCCCGTTGGCGAAACATTAAAATTTACCAATTCAGTACGCGAGGTGCTGGCTAGTCTTTTTTCCCCCTATAATCCAAATAATCGCCAGATTAGCCATTTTCAACTCTAATTGGACTGCAATAATTTATATATGGGTACCTATGTATATTTCGGCTTTGATATTAAAAATGCCGTTATATTTACCCGCATTGGTCAATTTATTGACCATTTGCTGCGGCATTACACCCAAGCATGTGAGCAATGGCTCAAATATCAAATGCGCATCGAGCAGTTTTATTGAGTCCTGCAGAATGCCACCACGTGTTTGACCCGCGCCTGGTAATTTCACCGGTGCCGGTCGAATTAATTCCTTTTCAACGGAGTTTTCCTTCTTTTTGTTGTCTTGCTGCTTTGCCATCCAGAAGTACAAGTCCTCTTTTTGATTCCCCGGCCCAAGCCAAAACTTATTTACTGAATTGCTAGAACTCAATGAACCCTCCTGCAATGCGCCATACTCTAAAATATGCAAAAAACATTATGTATAGATCATATACGCGCTTAAAGTAAATTGCTTAGGCATCTCACCGAATTCCGGCACCTGCTTCTCTACCAGTCCGGAGATTATTGGCAGCATTTGTATGCTAGAGCGAGATGAATTGCCATGTGAAATATTTGAGCATCTACTTAATGCTTTGCTACAATAACATCGCATGTGTTTCCGCATAGAAGTTCGGTAATAAAGCGATTGAAACAAGGACAGAAGAACGCATATTTACACACAGGAATTCATATGAGGCAATTAAACGGGTAAAGAGGACAAATACATATACAAAATGAAAATAAAACTGGATTTTGAATATATCGATGTATTTATACTAGGGTGGTCCAAAAACAGTAAAGTCGGAATTGTAATGCTCTTACCCCCTAGGATTGTTCTATATCAAAAAAAGTAGAACCCTATTTTTTATTTTGAAATTAAAAAATATTTAGAGGTCGCTCAAGGCGCTCAAAGTTTTCCATGTATTTTTATATGGGAAAAATAAATTTTTTTCGTAGAAATGGTATATAATTCTTGAAAGTAAATATTTTTCGATCGGAAAACTCTGGTTCTCTTCAGGAGGCTTTCGATAATAATACCCAATTATTTAACCATTTTTTAATACTAACGATTTTTTATCGGTCGCCCCATTGCATGTTTCGGGATTTTTTTGGGGTTTTGGCGGACCTATAAATTATAGTTGCAATGAAAAAATGGTTAAATAAACAATTGGGTATTATTATTGGGAATCTCCTGCAGATAAACAGAGTTTTCTGAAAGAAAAATATATAGATTTTTAACTATTCTATACCATTTCTACGAAAAGTTGTTTTTTCCCTATATAGAAATCATGGAAACCTTTGGGCGCTTTGAGCGACCTCTAAATATTTTTTGATTTTAAAATATAAAATAAGGGTATATTTTTTCAGTATAAAACAATCCTAGGGGGTGAGAGCATAAAAATTCCGACTTTAATTTTTCACATGCATTTTTTGACCACCCTAATGTATACATATCTTAACTTATATAATAAGTCAATAATTTTATTGATTAACAATCACTGAAAAAAAAACTTACCCTTTTCGTGTTACATGAATATTTGGTGATGTGGAGTTTGACCTTTGTGCCGCGCCATGTAAGAAAGCTTCATTAGCAAATCTCATGCCAAATTGTGAAGTATCTAAATTTTAAAATATTTTTCTTGTTAAAAATCTCATACATGCCTACAAATTTGAAATCACGGTAATAGCATGTGAAAAGAAAATATAATAGAATCTAAAAATAGATATAGGGTAGCTTAAGATTTATTTGAAAGTGCAGAGTATTAGATCGAAAGAAACTCAGTGTACACAAATGTAAAATAATATCAGCACATTTCAGCCAAGGTCCAAAATGATGGTGAAATAAAATGTTTCATGTAAATAAAACAGAACTTGCATTTTAATCTAAATGTCGTTCTGTTTGTGGCAGAGAAAGTTTCATTCAGTGGCGGACTGGGTCAACTTGTCAAATAAGGTTAAATTAACTACACACAGAAAAAAGTAACGTAATTTTTTCAAACAGCGTCATTTTTGGGGTTTCCATATTAGCAATTTTAAAATTTTGAACAGAAAAAGTATGTTCACATTATCGTAATTTATCGTTCATTCGTAATTTATAAAAAACTCATGCTAAAATCAAGTAATTTTGCCATGTAAAATTTGTCAGTAAATGCGAAATTCGCGAAAATTCAACCAATTTCAAAAATTTGCTATCAAAATTTTAGATTTTTTAATCAAATGTTTTAGAAACGTTTTGGGCGTGCATTTTTATAGCCTATTCAATTCCAGTATAATAAGGTGCAAGTTCGAAGTTATGAATTTTCTTCGATATAAAATGCGAAACGCCTCCAACCAAAAAGTTCTCTAAAAGCGGTGCTAATTTTGAGGTACTTCAAACGTTCGCTTTTTGTACTGAGATTGAATGAGCTATAAAACTTCATCCTAGAGCTGGGATACTATAGATAGCATCGCCACTCTATAGTTTACAAAACGATAGTTGAAAACATCAATAGTATCGATGGTACTATCGTCGTGAAAGGTATTGAATTTGCTTGAAAATTAAGTAATTAATAAATTTATAAAATTTATAAATTACTTTGTAAAGTAAAGAGATTATATAAATTTTAAATTTGAGTGTATCAAAAAGAAGTTCTTATAATAATAAAATAAACTTATCAATTTATGCGTCTGAAATATATATATTTATATAACTTGCATCCACTTGAAAAGCGACAGGCAAAATCTGAATTTATTTTTTATAAGGAAAAATTAAATTCGGATTTAGTTTGTCCCTTTTGAAGTACAAAGAAGTGAAATTTGGTTAAAATAATACATTTCTAATACTACAAAACAAAAGATATTCGTTTAAATTGACCACTCATACTTATAAAAGACGCATATCAAAATACGGACAAGGGAAATTATTAACATATTACCATATTAAAAGAAAGCGAATATATTAAATAAATAAATAAAAAGTTTTCAAAACTATCGATAGTGGCGACGGTTTTCAACTGTCGATACTATCGATATTACTATAGATTTCTTTAAAAATTTTAAGCTGTTTTCAGATTTTTTAGAATTTTTCTGAGTACACAGTGTCTTAAATTTTAGTGTAATAAAATGCAGGTTTGAAGTAGCTAGGCAAGTGTTGATTTTTTTAAATTTTTGGTCACGCATTTTCTTCGAAACAAAGTGTGTTGAAAAATTTTTTGTATGGAGAAAATCCGCAACACCTTCCAACAAAAAAAATTCCAAAAAATCAATAGTAAGTCCTAGTTACTTAAAATTTGCACTTCATTAAAATAAAATTGAGTGGTCTACAAAACTGCATACTCAGAATGTTAAAAGAAAGTTTGAAACTTTTACTAACAAGGTTTTTGTTAGATAACAAGCTACACTTTCATAAAGAAATAAGAAACATTAAATAAACGAAAGGGAAATGCCAAAGAATGCTAAAATATCGTTACTGTTAGTATTGTACGATTATCCGTGAATTAATCGCTGAATTCCATAATCCTGCCGATACCACAGTACAAGCCACCAGACAAGTCAGTTGCGAATCAGCAAGCTATATGTTCAGTTGTGTTAGCAAGTTTTCTAAAGTGTTTTAATTGCCTTAACAAGTATTGTTATTAGTTGTTATTGCATAAACAAGTATTGTAAAGTGTTTGTTGTACAATAAAGTTAATTGTACTGTAACTTGGTCATCGCATACTGGGGCCAAGCGTGCTCAAAATTCAAATTTTAAAAACTTTTTTTTTTTTTGCAAAAATAAAAACGCAGGTTTATTCCCCATTAAATTCTACATTTGGGGGTAAGTTTTCACCTTTCTATCGTTTTTCGGCTGGGAGATATGCGTGTTCAAACTTGACAAATTTGAACAAAAAACTTTTTTTTTTTTAAACTGAGAAATTCAAATGTACAATTTAAATGGTTACTGTAAGAAAGCGGTATTAAGGTATCCCCACACCTATGCGATTCTGCCGGTGAGAATCTCTTCCGACAAAAATTACAACAATGCCGACAACAGTTTTAAATGAGAAACTTCACACTTGTGCGATTTTGCTGCAGCGATTTATTCGAACATTCCCAGTTCTCCTTTTGGTAGTGCCGAAATCGCAGACTGCCACGTTTTGAGAACGAAAAATGTCAATAAAAGGATTTTACAATATTGAAAGAAAATTGAACGTAAGAAAACAAAACATATTTGATGTAGAAAAGTTAAGAATTTTATTTTTGATGAAAAATATTTTTTGTTTGTCTATAAATTGACAATTTTTACTGCGATAAAATCGCTCAGATGTGTGCGTACGTGCGTTTTCGAAGCAGTAACGTTTGTAGCATCAAAAACGGTGCAGTTTCGTTGCGACATAATGCATTGGTGTGTGGATACCTTTAAATTTCGTCATTTTGTTTTTTCCATTACTTAAAATGAAGTTTATTTATTCTTTTGGTAAATTTTGTTTGAAATTATGTGTTTTAAAAAAATTACGATTAAAAACAACTAAGCTAACCTCTGTTTTTTGCAAGTGTAATTTTCAAAATCCCTTTTTTTTAAATGCGCAAAGCGCTTTTAAATTTGACAGCACTGCAATAAAGTACTAGGAATCCGGGTTCAAAACCAAAAGCCCTTGCCCATTTTTAAATAAATTGGTTTTAAAAATTTCACTTTGATTTTAATTAAACACAAAAACATACACTTCTGGTTAAGTTTGGTTCTGTTTCATTTCGAACTTAAACTGTTTATTATTTTGAAGTTGCTCAATGAATAAAAAGCGGATTTAGTTCTATCAAGGACTTTAAAATCTTTAGTGAGAAGCGGATTTAGTTCGAACAAGGACTTTAAAAACTTTACAGAGATCTATAGTAGGAAAACGGGTTGCGCTGACAATTCAGGGGACGTTTTTAATAGATAGCTAGTTTTATTAGACCCTCTGATTACTTGCTCGCACCTATTGCCAGTGGTCACCAACCGGAGATCTTTCATTGCTGAAGCAATGGAGTTAGTAGAACTTGAAGCGAATTATATTAGTTTAACGGGGCTTGGATGGGATTCAGATTCCGATTATGAGGAATAGGTGTCACAGTTTTCATTACATAGTGCTTATCATAACTTTAAAACACCCACACATTGAAAAGTTTTGACTATTCTTTTTTTATACCCGAGCGCACTTGTGCACAAGGGTATATTAATTTTGTTCACATAACGGTTGTTTGTAACAGCCAAAACGAATCGAGATAGATATAGACAAATGTATACATAAATG
>NW_016157174.1:405467-464935 GCF_001687245.7 Rhagoletis zephyria | reverse complement strand
GTAACCGTTCTACCAATTTGTACCAAACTCGGTATGGTTATTGTACTTGCCACGTGTAAGCAAAACGTTGAAAATTATTGAAATCGGACTAAAATAACGGCCGATTCTCATATAACGGTAAATTTAAGAAATGCTTGAAACTTCAATATTTCGAAATTGAAGGACGCTAATTTACTCAAAATTGATACACCTCGGCTTACTATCTAGCGGAAGGTTTCGGAAGGGTGAAAAAACATATATTTAATACATGCGCCGGGTATTTAATGTTCGGCTCCGCCCGAACTTAGACTTTCTTACTTGTTATTATTTAATTTTAATAATTTTTTTCTTTTATAAAAATATAGTTTATTTCTTAACAAAAATCGAATAAAGCTAAGTTTCCAACTTCGTAAAAATATCGATGTTTTTGATAAGATATTTAAAAAAGATTTTGAGTGCAAGTTTGAAGTAACCAGGATATACCGTTGATTTTTTGCAAGTTTTTTGGTGAAGGTGTCGCTCATTTTCTACATATAACAAAAATCGTCGAACATACATCGTATGGAAATACGTAAGTCCTAGCTATTTCAAACTTGCACTTTAATGTACTACAATTAAATGGGTTACAAAACATCATACCAAAAATCCTTTTAAAAGTGCGTATCATAACTATAAGAGGCCAACATATTGAAAAGTTTTGACTATTTATTTTATTAACCGACTTCAAAAAAAGGAAGAGGTTATCAGTTCGTCGGATTTTTTTTTTATGTATGTTACCGCATAACTTTGGCCCACGTTAACCGATAGTTCTCTTTTCCTCGGAAAGGTGGTACCCCAAGGGTGGTCGCATACTTATTTTGTTTAGATCCGATAATTGGATCATGAAGAAATTAATCGTTAATCTTAAATTTTTATATGAGAATTAAGGAGGTCGGTTTTGAATTTTGCTTAAAAATTACTTGTTTTATTTTATTTTAGTTGTTTTTTTTTATAAAAATATAGCTGATTTTTTAATTAACTAATGTTTTTAATTAGATAAATTACTTGCTTTTCGATATTTCGTATGCTTTGATTTGTAAGTCTCTTTACGTTTAAAACATAATGGGGCATATTCATAGTCGAATCAAAGACGAAACTAAAAACAATTTCGACTTTTTTCAAAAATTTTTCTAAAAAAGTGTTTTCAGAGAGCTGAAATTATTTTTACTTTCAACTTTTTTTGACCATGCATATATCCCATTATGTTTTACACTGAAACGTAAATTTTTGTATCTAGTATTTCCTATCTTCTACTATCTAACTGATCTCTATATAAATGGCTTCACCTGTTTCATGCTCTTTCCTAGTGATTACAAGAAATACACACTTTGTTACTGTTATTACATTTTATCGCTTTTGACTTAGTTTTCAGTATTGCGAATTCATTGATAAAGCTATCCTCAAATCGAAAGGACTCGTTATCCCGATTATATTGTAACCTAAACTTACCTATTTTTAATAAAATTAGCTGGGGAAATACTCTATAAAAAAATTGCCAACTAATGAGTTAAAATATGGTAAACAATGCATTAAGTCAAAGTCGTAAATGGGTTCAATTATTCATAATTTGCACAATAATAAAATCAAATTAACTTAACATAAGATATTACAAAAAACTGGGTCACCAATGGGTTAATGCATGATCAATAATGGGTTAAGACGTTAAAAATTTATTCTTAAAAAGTAGTTCAAGCTATTCTAATTGAAAGAAAATGATTTCAGAATTTTGAGCACCAGCTTATATGGGGCTGCCCAGTGTGCATCGTGAGCGTTTATCTAACAATCCAGCGATACGAAAGGAAAAGAATTTTGGTAAATCCATCAAGTAGTCAAGGATAATTGTAACAATTGGTGTCAGAAGTGGGATTGTTAAATAAATCCCATTGGAGAAAGTCCTGAAAATGGCTAAAATTCTAAAGCTAAAAATCGAGGAACTCAAACAGGAGTTGAAGAAGCGAAATTTAACAACCTCCGGAAGAAAATTCGAGTTATTATCACGGCTGCGAGAGGCTATGGAAGCAGAAGGCATCGACGTGGACAAATATGACTTCCAGGGTAAACCCGACGATACATCCGCAAAGAACGAAGAAAAGGTAGATGCTGGTTGTTCATCGAAGGATATGGAGCAATCGTCCACGAAGGTTGAAGAACAGCAAAAGGCAACAAAGGCATCAACAGCTATGGACATGAACACGTTATTGGCTGCCATGGCACAGATGTCATCGCAAATTTCAGAGCAGGTGTCATCACGGCTAGAAACCCAGCTACAGGCACAAGAGGCACGCATATCATCCCAGCTAGAAGCACAGGATGCAAAAATTACAAAAATACAGGATAAAATCGAAGAGGGACAGGACAAAGTCGAGGCTAAGGTAGAGGGGTTGTGAGGACGTCTCCGCGATTTGCAGTTGAATCGTCCAGCTACTTCGACGAACGCTCCGAAGGTAAAAACTCCATCCTTCGACGGCACGATTCCTTCCCAGGTGTTTAAGCTCCAGTTCGAAAAAACGGCAACAGCAAATAGGTGGAGCATGGAGGATAAGTCCGCTGCGTTATTTGTTGCGTTAAAAGGTCCTGCAGCGGAAATCTTGCAAACCGTTCCCGAGTATGAAAGAGACGACTACGATGCGTTGCTGGGCGCTGTGGAGAGACGTTATGGTAGCGAGTACAGGATACAGATTTACCAGAGGGAGCTGGAGTATCGCTACCAAAAAGCCTATAAGTCTCTACAGGAATACGCCTCTGAGATTGAGAGATTGTCTCATTTGGCAAGTGGGGACGCATCTGGTGAGCACCTCGAAAGGGTCAAAATTCAGAGATTCATCAGCGGAATGCGGGACATGTATGCCAAGCGAGAGACATATGCGAATCCAAAGCCAATAATCCAATAAGGGACCATTTAATTGCTATGCAAATCTAGAACACTTTTATACATTTATAGTGTTTTCTTTTCTCGAAATAATGTTGCTTTTATTCTGCCCTGCGCCAGGGCTGTTGAGTTTTCGTGTTCGTTTCTCAGCATCTTCACAGGCATATTGCGTGCTTTGCTAAAGTGTTACACTCTGACAATGTTGCCTTATAAGCAGGTGACATTTTTTTCGAGAAAAGAAAACGCCATTAGTCTTGCCCAATTCGCCAAGTTTTAAAGTTTTGTAATCGAAGTCAAAATCTACTTCTGTTTTTTTTTTAACGCCACGCCAGCGCGTATATTGTCTAATATCTTTAAATCACTACTACCAACAGTTGTCATTTTTTTACTGAATAAGCGGCCTTTTAATTGCTAGTTAGATAGTTAAACCCTTTTAAAATTTTGACTTTTTTAATATTTTGTCATACGAGTGTCACGTAACACCAGTTTGGAAATAGCCATATATCTAAATACTTATTGCACGCCTCTACTTTCGTATAACGGTAAATTTAGAAACCGCAAAAAATGTGCTTCTTCGCTCCAATTTTCAAGAATACATAAACAGACTTAAATTTTATTTAGTTAATATATGTAATATATGTATGTGTTTGAAACCACTATTTACTAATCAAATGATTCATAATCTGGGACATCCGCATTTAATTTCATTTACCACTATTTTGGAAACTGAGCAAATTGGCGTGACCAAGTCCATGGCCCTTTAAGTATTATATAAACATCCGAAATCTTAAAAATCTTTGAGATAAATCTCGTCCAAATTATTATTTTTTTACTTGATCACTGAAGTAATGAATAACTGAAAACTCATACGGGAAAGTTATCGCCTTTGTATCTCGAAAACGTGTAGTCTTATTGAAAAATTATATATGAACGTGAGATACTAAATTTAATAACCTTTCACTTGATATATCGTCTAGTTTATAACAATTAACGCATTCTCTAGATATTATCAGCCAAAGTTTAATTTTCCAAATTCATAAACTTTGAATCAATTTCCCGGGCTAAAGATATAATAATAATAATAATATAATAGATTGGCGCTTACACATATGTTAGTGTTTGGCCGAGCCTCTCCTCCGACTTGTGGCGTGCACCTTGATGTTGTCACACAAAGCGGAAGGGCCTACAGTTTTACGCCGACTACGAACGGCGAGTTATTTTTATGAGAAGCTGTTTTTCATGGCAGAAATACACTCGGAGGTTTGCCATTGCCTGCCGAGGGACGACCGCTGTTAAGAAAAAACCTTTTTCTATATTTTTGCGATGTTGCTTTGACCAGGGCTTGAACCCAGGTGCTGATGAGTGAAAGCGTGCACTTCTTACCACTACACCACAGCGGCCGACGCTTACCACTACACCACAGCACCACAGCGGCGGGCTAAAGATATATTTTGAATTAATCTTTCGTGGCCAATTATTATTGGCTTAGACCTAAGACAACATAATATTACTATTACTGTACGATAAAATGGCTTTTATTTCCCCCCATACAAAATTGATCCAGCCTAATGTATACTAAGGATTAATTATAATATCATTCGGAGAACATTTTGAATATTTACTTGAAATTCACGGTTATATTTGATCTTTGAAGGATTGTAACAGAATTCGCATAATGTTACATGACCACAGCGAATATATACGATTTCGCACGGATTTATTTTACAGTTTATACTGATTTTGAGATTTCCAGCATTTGGAACTCCCGAGGACCGTCAGAAGTGTATGCGTTCGAATATTCCTTAAAAAACTCGATCAAACCATCATCGAATTCGTCCTCAATTTCAATGTCCAATCCGTCTTCTTTATCATTTACTAATGAAGTTTTCTCGACTACCCTTTCTAAAGCCACCTTCGATATATTGTTCAATATTTATTTGGTCCTCTCACAATAACTTGTCGGTTTCAGAATCCCGGAATCGGTTTCAGAATGACCGGTGGCTGATAACCATCATTCATAACTCGCAAAAATTGGGTAGACAAATGTTTTCCGAATGCATCATTAGCTTTCTAAAGCCGAAGTGGTGCATTCATTCAACATTTTTTAAAAATAAAGCACACAATTAAAAAAGAACCGTATAAGGCATACGATTTCCACACACCGATTTTAACCAACAGCCTCGAAAACATTCGAAAATTTGCTGCATTAATGGAAAATAATTGAAACTCATAGCTTGTGCTACCAAAATCTTATATCTATCCATTATTTTATCTCGTGGAAAAAGTGGTAAAAATAATAATCTCATATAGATCACCTCGGCTTTCGGAAAACTGACCTTTTTTTTTCAAAAAGTTTTAAGCGAAAATATCTAATTTTGCGCCGGACTTCGAGCTTTGACACTAAAATTTTAAAAAGTGGGGTTCAGCGGCTCATTTAATATACAATATTATCATGGAACTTATGTCTGACATAACTCCCATGAATCAGATCTGTGTGTGTCATACATAACTTCCATGGAACTTATGTCACGGTTTGGTGGAAGTTATGTCGAAACCCCGTCTCAGTGGATTTGCGTCATTGATAGGCAAATTGTTTCTTGTTCACAGGCCGTTCCCTTAGGTTGATTCTCTGATATGCTGATCGAGTATTTTCTCCATGCGTTTTAAGAGAAAGGAATACAATGCAGCGACAAAAATTTCTGGTAAGAACTGTCTTCATTTTTATTATGGCAGATGCACGCTGTAAACTTTGATTTTTTGGATTATGACACGCAGCAAACTAGTAGTCAAATATTTCTCTTTATTCGATTCTTAAAAACTTTAGAAAGTATACGCACACCGAGCAGAGCTCTTACTATCGGAATATCTCCGTTGGAGGAACCACCTAGACTTCTGATAATTTGCAAGTAATTTCATTTTGAATTACAGAATAAGTATATGAATTTTCAGAAGTGTATGTAGTGGCTAGGGCATTCAATCCCGTCCCGAAATCCCGGGATTAGAGCTCCGGGATACCGATAGTTTTATTGATTCATTAACACAGTGAAAGAGATGTGGACAACGAAAAAAAAGAATTCATCTGACATGAAACACGAGAAATACAGAACATAAAAATTTGGAACTTGATTGATTTTGAACTTGAGCCACTTGCACTTGGAAGTGAATTTCAGGACCTGCCTGAATAACTGTACTTGTTCAAATATTTTGTGCAAGAACTGTGTAATAACGAAAAATCTGGTAGCAATTGAAAACACAACAAGCTTTTAGAGTGTGACAGAGTTGTCCTTCATTTTACTTTGTTGGCCTTTTTAGGAAAAGGATTTCTGCAAATATGAGTAAATGCTTTTGACAAGTAAAATATGTAAATATTTTAGAATAAAAATATTTAAACATTAAATTACGTACTATTTTGCTAACTGGCAATCTGTGTGGTTTGAAAAAGGCGAACCTACTGTACAATGCAAAAAGTTGTGGTGAGTCGAAATCCCGAAAAATGTCGGGACCCCGGGATTAGAATTTTTAAATCCCGAATTCCCGGGATTGTTAAAATGCTTCTGAATTGAATGCTCTAGTAGTGACATAATTGTTGCCAAATTGTTTTGCCTTTTGACGGCTCTTTAACTTCCACCCAGACTTTTAACAATTTTTTTTGCCTACATTCTTATGTTATCTTCGTTTATATTGTAAACTTTCAGAACTTTTCCTAAAAAAAAATTGCATGTTTAACACCCTGTAAAAGTTAAAATTTCTACTTTGCTGGGTCACCTCCACCCCTATGTAGCCAGCTCTTAGACTACATTACTGAATCCTTCGTAATTACGATTTTCGATCTACGAAAATACTATTACTGAATCCGAATAGCTACGAACGTGAATTCGAAATTCGAAGTACGAAATTTTGTTGGGCTGCTGGACGGCTATTAACAAATGCATTGTGGTCTAAAAAAAATATGGAATTGAAATTGCAAATTTATTTAATTTATCTTCTCTGAATTAACAACAAATTATACTTTCAAAGCCAATATTTCTTTCATGGGAAATGGTTGTGCGCCAAAAATTTTCCGCGGAATTTTAATTGTCCATATTCGTAAGATATTGATGTTTCCTAGCGATTAAATTCCTTACAATTTATTATCAGTTACCAATACAAAATGTATTGTCACTTAGAATACATTAGAAAGGTACTAAAAATGTATTGTTTACTTTGCTCTAGATCTCGAAACCTCAAAATGTTGCATTCGAATTTGGCAACAATGTTTGCGAGTTGCTCAGATTCAGTGATAGCAGTTTTTTTTATTCGTAGCAAGCATTCAGAATCGTAGATTTTGTACGATGGATTCAGTAACTGGCTCAATGGTATTTCGTACGGTATTAAGAGAGCGAGTGGGGGAGAGTGCAGCTTTCAATCATAAACTGAAATGAACTCAAGTAACCATTGAATGTATATAAGTATAAGGACTGTGCCGAATAAAATTGCCCGCTACATAAATGATTATATGTTTTGAACCAGATGTCAGATTTTCAAAAACCAAAACATATTATTTTAAAAGCTTTTATTTACTTTCACCAGTGTGTAATCAAGTCTTGCAATAAATTTTTAACCAACTTCCCGATAAGCTAGAGAACTGAAACTTCAAACGTAGCTCAGAACCCGATGGCAATGCAATACAAATAAAGATGAACCAGTACGCTAGGTGGCGCAGGTGCCGAGATATTTGAAAACCGCGTATTTATGGTCCGATATGGTTCACGATTGAGAGAATACAAAGGTTGCGCCGATCTCGGACCGCTATTCCTCTCTTAACGAGTTTGACAGAATCGTTGTTTGCATGACGTCACACTTGTGCAACTTGTTTACGTTTTCCTCGCAACATTTTTTTCTTCTTCTTCCATTCTTGCTCACGTTTTGGCATTTCTCGCTCGGAATTGCACCAGTCAGTGACGTCACACAAAAGTTATTCTCAAAAATCCTCTCTGATCGGCGCAATCTTGTATTCTCTCATTCTTGGATATGGTTCATATTTGCATTACATGGAAGAAAATATGTAGCTCCACAAAAAATTTTGCCGTTATGTGGCGCGAGGTCGAAATATTTCAAAACCCTTTATCTATGGTTCGATTAAGTTTATGTTTAGAATACATATTGCTTGTTTGAAAAGGAATAACTCTACAAAAAACTTTGCTGATAGGTGGCGCAGGAGTCGGTATTTGGAAACCCCGTACTTATGGTCCGATTCGATTCAAATTGGAACAAAAACAGTTTTTTCGCTTTTATTAATTTCTTAAAAAAAATTTAGTTCAATGACTTGTTTAGAATTATTAACAAATTCATATCAAATGGTAAGAAACAAGAACTTTTATTTCAACCGACTTCACAAAAGGAGAAGGTTATCAATATATATAATAAAAAACTTTAGTTTCTCTGGAACCGCGCTCATTTGCTTAGGGTAGTCTCTGACACCCTCACAGCTGCTGGAGACCACTTTCTTTAAAAATCTTGAAGGTCCTTACCACTTGTTTCTTTACCTCCATTTATCTAGTGGAAACTATAGTGGATAAATCATGTAAGCGCAGGAATGGAAGCTATCTTTTTTGTAAGCATTTCTTCGTCTATAAATCACTGTTGATCGTCCCGGACGACGCGAATGAGCCGCTTTTCGTGCCACAAATTCAGACGGCCTGCAAACAAAGATTTGCAGGGAAATTTCGTGACTTTTTTGCTCTAAAATTTTCAGCACTATTTCGGCTGTATGAAATTCTTCTCCTGGAAGGTGCCCAAAATCCACTAATACGTATTTCTCGTCGACCATTGTGAAGCGTAGGAATTTCCCGACAAAAAATTTTTATCAGCAATTTAACTCGTTCTTTTGTAGTATCGTTCATGACAGAATTTTTATCTGGAACTCTTCCACCTTGTATGTCTTCAGTCCTACTTCTTTCTTAGTTCTATACAAAAAAAGATTCTGCGAAGTTGACCTTACTTGCCAACTTCTATTCAGCAATGTTGGGATCTTTATGTAGTGTGGTAAAAATTGTATTTGCCTAATCGCAATCATGTAACCCTTTCTGTTTAGCAGAACCTTTCTTTCGAGCAATATGTCGGTTGGATTTGAACCGTTTTTGCAACCCGGAAACCTATTTTGCGATAACAACACGGAAATCTATTTTGTGGCAAACTTTAATCATATTTTCTCGCATTTACAATTTCCTTGCCATTTTCATTATTCTCTGGCATGTAATGCAGAACTAATATGGTACAAAAAAATTTAATTTGAAAATTTTATTATTACAATATGGGGAAACTGTATGACGGACAATTTTATTCGGAGTGCAAATAGCACTTTTTTGCACAGGAATGAAGTACATACGTAATGCTCATTGTGAATTTAAAGCATTTGTTGATGTTAAAATGAAAGCGTACAATTGTAGAAAAATGTGTATACGTATTCTCCTCGAAAGTCAAAATAAAATTAGGGGAAGACGCAATTGTGTTTGCTGAGAGATGGTTAATCAAAAATACCAATATGATTTCGATGATGCTGTGTTTGCCCAAGTAATAAAGCATTCTCACTCTCTTCAGGATTATCGCTGACTCCGGCATATACACTCATATCTGCTTCACCTTCACATTCCACATCATCGCAATCTTCCTCCTGCTGCGGAAATGAAAATGTCACATTAATCGGCCGTGCCAATTTATTCTTATACTGATGTTCAAAAAGTATTGGATTGTAAAGTGTGTTCTTCCACTGCCGGCTCAGCACAATGACGCCCTAAAATGAGTAAGTTTCTTCATATTAATTGTCATAAGTAGTTTTGTGTCGAGCAGAAACAAACCTGACGCAACGTATTCAAATGTGGCACGTCACTTTTCTGGAAGATTTGCTCGACTTTTTGTACACCTTCGTCTAGCACTAGTTTTTGCATTATAAAGCAGAGTTGACAACTCGGATCCTCTTGTAAAGTTTTCGAAAGCAGCGTGTAGTTGTTGACATAGCGACTCTGTGATTCAACCGAAGGAAATTATAAATGCTTCACCACTTGTATTTTCGAACTATTCAAACCTTTTTGATTTTGGGACTGCGCTTAATTTTTTCGTTATCCAACGCATCTGCCATTAGACAGGCGGCTATGGCGGTTTGGCGCGTATGCAAGGCCCGCATTAGTGATACAATTTTAATAGCTAAGCGGTTGCTGGGGTTCATCCAGGCAGTGATGGCGGGAGAAGCTGTGCTCAGAAGATTCCAATCTAGTCTGGAAAGTAGCGACATAATAAAAAATAATAATGAACTAGCGTACCCGGTAAACTTCGTCTCGCCCAAAACTAATTTTTTTGTTGCAACATTTGGTTCGGTTTTCTACCCAATTTAGCCGGTCGGCCCAAAAAGTTCTAGCAACACTGCTCACAGTACTGAGTTGAGTATACTCTGTATACTCACTCGGCTAGGCCAAACGAGTGAACGAGGAAGGCGCGCTCGGAGTGTACTATACAACAAATGCCATTTTGTGCATAAAAATGTGTGAATCTATGTCAACAGATTATGTATGAATATATCACGACGTAGAGCAAAGGAGCTTTTTGGAAAACACAATCGTCCACACTGAACATTTTGAGTTAACTTTGACGGTTGTTTGATTACCAATAAAAATTCGAAAAAAAAATATTCAAAATCAAGTGTGTTTCAATTTGTTTTGTGCGAATGTCTGCTTCATGATATTAATGCATACGGATTACTTAGAGACTTTAAAATATTTAGTTCGTATGCACTATTTATCTCTGCGTACGAAGATACCTGATGGGAAATAACTAATTACCGGCTTGGCCTCTATTTTGGTGGGGAGACATGCATACAATATTGATATTTTTTGATAGTTTTAAATTTAATATTTTTGAGAATATAAATTTTTTGAACGCTGGCGTGTCAAATGAAAGCTTTTGGGTCTTTCTGATTGGCCGGAGCAGAAAGCTTTCTGATACAACTCAAACGAGTTAAATGATTTAACTGGTTCAATTTTCAATTTAACTTGTTTATGAACATGTTTTGTTCATTTAAGGGTGGTATGTAGCTCTCAAGAAATCGGTCAAGAAAAATTTGCCATTATTTCGTGTGTGTGTCCAAGGAATTTTGACATTTTTGATACTTCACAGCCTGTTGCCTCACTCTTTCCTCAAGAATAATGGAAAATTTCTTAGCCATTTCTTGTACGTCATTTTGTATGGAATTTTAGCTTTTCTTGAGAACTGCATACAGGCCTTTAACTGGTTCAAGCCAATTTAACATTTTTAGCTCGTCAGTTTGAACGTAGTATTATTTATAGCCATTATTAGTATTATTATTAGTAGCCATGATAAAAAAATAAGAAGGTAGAACCGCTGAGAGGAATTTTTCATATTCTTGACGTTTGCAAGCATTTTAATTTTAAAATTTTAGACACAAGCTCACACACACATTCTCATTTTCAATCTCAAACAACAACAGCTTTGAAAAATTCCTTTTTTTTACTCTCAATTTTATATGATTTTAAAATGTTGGCCGACGAATTGAGAGAACGGTTTTACCAAGGCATATTCAACAAGGTAGAAGTGAAAACAGAGAAATTAACCCTTTGTTATGCATTTACCATATTTGATAGAACTCAACATCTTTGAAATGAAAGTTTTTGTAAATATGAAAATATTTAAAATCTCATTAGAATCAGCTTCATTTTATTTATTGAATTTTGGGTTTAATGTAAATATGGGAATGCATACTTACACAAAATTACACACTAAATGAAACACACTCATTTATAAAACCGTTTTGACAATTTTCTTGCATTTACTATCCCAATGTTTTTGAGCATTTATTTTTTTATTGAAATACTTAATTCTAAAGTATATTAGTCATTAAAAAAGTTTGATTCTTCTAAATTTACATCAGAACTTAACTTCAATAATTTAGCTATTAAATTTTTCCTATTCGAAATTTCCTTTCCATTAAATTTATTAAAAATTACTTTCAGTTTCTTTATGTCAACAAGGAATACTGGTTTAGGTTTTATCAGACCACCATTTGAAGTTTGGCCTATCCATGTATGTATATGAAAGGGAGATTTTCTTTTCATATTCGGTATGATAAATCCTGCACCTGGGACCAAACGCGTCCACTTAGAAATACTCGGCTGCGATGGGCAACAAATAAAGTCACGACCACACGTGAAGAGTCTCCTAATGAAACATCTCAGCAAATTGGCCAACGTGGCCGCTTCACTTGACAATCCGAATGTTTAAAATAACGCACAAGTTTGTTGTCCAGGCTCTTGACAAACACAACACACCGCTCGCAATTCCTTTTCTTTTTATATGTATTTGAAATCAGTCGCACAGCTCACAATTGAAAATTTATATAAAAAAAAATTTTTGAATAGTATAGGGTTAAGAGTTGACATTTCAGTCGCAGTTCAAAAGAGAGAAATGTCGAAATCCCTTCTACCTTGTTATGCCTTGGGTTTTACCTTACTATGTTTTTATCATGGTATTAGCTTTAAGTTTATTGGGAGCTTTGACAATTTTTCCCTGAAATCATTTGACGCTGAGAGCTTGCTGGTGTATTTGTTTTTAACCGGCTTCACAAAAAGAAGAAGGTTATCAATTCGTCGGAATATTTTTATTAGTTTTTTTATGTATGTTATCGCATAACTTTGGACCACGTTAACCGATTACTATAATTCTTTTTTTTTTTTTAAAGACAAGTGTTACCTCACAGGTGGTACCATTCAAATTTGGTTTAAATCTGATCATTGGATCATGAAAAGATTAACGATAATCTTAAATTCTTATATGGGAATTGAAGTCGGTTTTGTTTTTTGCTTAAAAATTACTTGTTTATGCAAGCATTTGTTGAAAATGCAGTCTCACATAGAAATGTAAAAGTAAAAGTCACTCGCATTTTTAGTGCGATCTTGCCAACAGAAGTGTTTTCTTCATCTAGATTCTAGAACTCTCTTGGCCCCCCTTCGTAGCATTTAATATTCAAAGTGCTGTCTTCACTGATATCCAGAAGGTTTTCAAAAGCTTAATTTGTCATCTCAGTAGGTTTACTTTTCGGGTCGCATGAAAACGGGTTTGTTATCCAGCTGTAGACATCCTCAGAGTCAATGTTGGAAAAATATTCGACAAAGCTTTTTTCTAAACCTTCCAAGTTAACGCTGGTAATGCGCGTTAACGCTAAGAAAACAACTTTTACAGGCAATTTCACAAAAGCAATTTAAGTGAAAAATGGTTTTAAATTTTGGAATTTTATATGGAAATTGACAGAAAATAAAAAATAATTTCCCATTTAAATTGCTGGTGGAACCGTTTCACTGATCTAAGCTTGCTATACAGTTGAATGCGAGCGCTAGCGTGAACGTTCGCAAAGGCAAAATGCGCTGGCCCAATGCAGGCTTGCTTTGCTTGCTTAGCTTTGAAAACTGTCAAAAGTTATTTGGAATAGACTAAAACGTATGAAGGGTGGTCAAATGGCAGCTTTGCTTCACTTGCTTTAAGCGCCTCAAAGTTTCAAATAGGCAAATGTTTTATTTGAAAGCGTTTCGTGGGCTTTTGACAAAAAGATATGTTCCCGTTATAAATCAATTCAAACAAACTGCTGCAGACTTTTATGTACAAAAATTGTCTTACGTAATTTAAAAAAATATATGTATAATATTAGTAATTCAAAGTTTAATAAAAAGTAATCTATGCTTCCATATTTATATTTAACATGTCGCTGGCTTAAAGTGAAAAGTTGCTAAGTCCCATTTTACAAATTTTACAGGAACTTTGAATACAACATTTTGCGTGTTTAAAGCAAAGCAAAACTCCATAAAAATCAGAAGGATTCGATCTCTGTTAAAAAATTTCGTATTATTTTGGCCTTATTGCATATTCAGGGCCTCTTTTGGACTTATAAAATTTATCTTTCATTGAATATAAACGAGAAAAAACAAAACAAGTACCTTAGTCCTTAATTTCTCTTACATTCTATGTCAAAATTTGAGGCTTCATAAAATGCAGACTTATCAACTTTTCACACAAAGCTAGCGATATTTATGATGTCAAGCTACTGGTAAGTCGTCTCTTGAAAAATCGATTTTTTTTTGAGTTTTTTGTTTCTAATAAATGTACATATATGTAGTAATATATGTATGTATAATTGTTATCATTCCTTTGAAATGCAAAAATTAATTCACATTCATTTAAAAATAAATCTGAAGGGATGGTTTTGTATTTCTTTTTTTTTAATTTTCTGGAATTTGATGGCAAAATTATTCTTAGTGTAAGGAAACAGACCTTGACTTTTTGGCCCCTATTATGAGTTGCATTCGATATTCGCTGGCTATCGAAGATCGAAAGCGAAATTCGTATTATGAGCTATGCAAGCGTGTCGAAATTTTCGTTGAGTATCGAATTTTCTGTCGAACAGAATTTTGCTTTCGTTGGTGTAGCGAAATGTTAGAAAATTTAAAAAATGTATGATTTTGCATTTGTTTTCTTACTTTTTGGCGGCTAGACACTAATTTTAAACAATTTGTATTAATTTCAAGCAGTTCTAACGTCGTGAATAGTAAACACAAGCTCGAAAGTCTGGTTTTGCATATAAAATAAAATCCCTATACGCTGTTGGCACGATCTCTGAAAACAAAATCATGGAGCTGTTTATAGTTTTAATATATTTTAAATAGATTTGGATCACAAAATTTCTTAAATATATTGTATGTCAAAATATATTCGAAACCATGATATAAAAAAGAAGGTAGTTTCATTGTCACTTTTCGGGCGCCATATTAACTACCTGACAATTAAGCAGATTGTGACATTTCGTGCTAAAATACGTAGTCCCAAAAATATTTTTTTTGTCAAAAATAAATAAATCACAAAATGAACAGAAAATTTGTCTTTGTTGCGAGCAGCTAGGAAAATTAAAATTTATACATGTGCACCTCTTTATATTTGCAACAAAAGCAACCTTCCGTGAAATTAAAAAAACGCAAAAACTATTTAGTATTAAATATACTATATACTTGTATTCATTATAAAGCCAATCATGGTAAAAGGATTTGGACACAATAAAGTAGATGTGCTTCGCAAACGTTAATTTGGAGTAAAATTAACGCCCAAGTAAGTCTTTAATTTACTTCGTACCTTGTAAGAAGAAGGATCGGATTGGTTCTTCATGTTGATAAACGATTTAGCATGTAATTTACTTTTCGTATATCCAGTTACTCCTAATCGAACTTCATCGCAGAGCAATGGAGGGCCCTGGTGCTACAGGTCCCCGAGCAGTTTCCTTTGTGTAGGTTTGTGTAGGGAATATATGCTACCGGTGAGCTCTTGGAATTTCAATGCGAGGAGCGCCAACCTGCTGTCAGATATGGTTCAGTGGCACAAACCTCAGACTCACAGCGTGTCAAAATCGGCCATCTAAGTTAAATGCTAAAATTCCTGCCCTGCACCATGGCCCACAGTTTTACATAGATTACAGTTTTTGAAATGTTTGAAGGAACTAAGACAATTTTGGTCAAAATGAATGGACATTTACTCCTTATTGCTCCAAATTATCTATTTACAATTTGCTAATCAATACCAAAATAAAATTAGAAAAAAATCCAAAAGTGTTCTTTTTTAGGATAACCTTTTTTAGAATAAGATACTTGAACAGAAAAATAAAGGAGTGTAAATATTTAAATATCTGCAAAAGTGTAAATAAAATTATAACCTAAATTAATGCTTTGTTTCATGTTTTGTTCGTTTAGAATAAAATGACTTTGGAAAACAAAGCATTATTATTTATTACCCTCTAAAGCTTTTTTATAAATAAAATTGTCAAAACTGAATTTTACTTTATTATCTCATCTCTGTAGGATATTTAAATGGTTAATAAAATCTTTTAAATTTGTTCATCGGACAATTTAACTTGACATTTTTATATGTACATTATTCCCTTCTAATAAATCCCAAATATTTAATAAAAAATCTCCATGCCCAAAAAATTACAATGTGGCAAAGCTATACTTAATGTTTTCATCTGGAGAAATGTCAAAAATCTGCTTTATAATCAAAAAATAGTAGTAATGAAACTACCTTCTTTTTTGTATCATGTTCGAAACACTGCACTTAAACTCTCACCCTTTCTGCTCCTGGCCAGTTTTTTGAGCCCTCATCCTCTGACGAATCGTTCAACCAGAACTCCGTTCTGCTAATTAAAATTTTTTTGACCACGCTTTTATAAACTCACTTCCTTTTTTATTTCATTTTAATTTGCACAAATTTACATATGTACATATGTATAAGCACACTATTTAGTTTGCTCGATCTGTAAACAAAGCTTCTCAGCGGTGAAAAATATACTATTGTGAACAACCTAAACAAGCGAATTCATCGAATAAGCGCTATAATACCAAATGAAAATTCGTTCGATAAGCACTTTCGACCACAGTGGAAGATCGAATGCTACTCATAATAGGGGCCTTTAACTACACAGCTGGTTGCTCTGACATTTACTTCAAAAACTCGTTTGGCCAAATGACGGCTTGGTACGCTGTCAAAGCTACCAGCTATGTAGTTAAAAAATTAAGGTATGTTCCCTTACACTAAGAATAATTTTCCCACAAAATTCCAGAAAACTAAAAAAATACAATCTTTTCAGATTTATTTTTAAATTGATGCGAATTTGAATGCAGGTACATTTATTAAAAATAAAAAAAACTCCAATTTTTCAAGAGACGACTGACCAGTAGTTTGACATAATAAATATCGCTAGCTAGCAAGAGAAATTAAGGATTAATGTACTTGTTTTATTTTCTCTCATTTATATTCAATGAAAGGCAAATTGTCTAAGTCCAGAAGAGGCACCGAAAATCCGATAAGGCCAAAATAATACGAAATTTTTTAACAGAGATCGAATCCTTTTGATTCATATGGAGTTTTGCTTTGCTTTAAACACGCAAAATGTTGTATTCAAAGTTCCTGTAAAATTTGTAAAAGTGGACTTAGCAACTTTTCAGCCAGCGATATGTTAAATGTAAATATGGAAACATATAATCATTTTTATTAAACTTTAAATAAGTTATATTATATATACTTTTTTTAATTACGTAAGAAAATTTTTGTACATACAAGTCTGCAGCAGTTTGTTTGAATTGATTTAGAACGGGAATATACCTTTTTGTCAAAAGCCTACGAAACGCTTTCAAATAAAACATTTGCCTATTTGAAACTTTGAGGCGCTTAAAGCAAGTCAAGAAAAGCTGCCATTTGGCCAGCCTTCATATATTTTAGTATATTCCAAATAACTTCTGACAGTTATCAAAGCGAGGCAAGCAAAGCAAGCCTGCATTGGGCCAATACCTTTAAGGCTGATTCACATACAACTTTCTTCGCTTTGCTTGATAGTTCTTTGCTTCGACATATAAGATCGATGTAGGCATATGCATGAGTATGCTCACATAAGAAACGTTTGAAGCAGAGCAAAGCAAAACCAAGCAAAATCTTGGGCAACTCTCAACTTTTGCCCGCTTTGGCAATCAGCTGTCTACATTTATCTTTTCTTGTGCGCTTGCATTTGCATTTAATGACAAAAATAGGGTAAATAGGAATTTTTATTGCAATTATTAATGCATATTATATATTGCTATCAATTTGACAGATAAAAAATTTTGAGGAAAAGGAGAACACAAAAGCTGTCAAAGCGTTTATTGTAGCATAACTTCTGCTTTTCGCGCTTTGTTGTCAAAGTTTGAACTGTCAAGCAAAGCGAGGAAAGTTGTATGTGAATGGCCCTTAAAGAATTCCATTTGTATTCTTGTGGACGCTCACATACATCTGTCAAAATTTGTCGTTCACATGCGAATGCTTTGCGTACGCACACAGTTGAGTGTGCGCTTGAAAAAAAGGCATATTATGCATTTGAAATCAGTTTTTATTCTATAATTCTGAAAGATTTTTTATTTCCCTATCTTTTCATGCATCAACTATTGCAAAAAGTTAAGTAATAACGAAGATATCGGTCAAAATAACGAGCTCACGCTCACGTTCTAATTGAACTGTATAGCAGGCTTTACTTTCTTTATTTATGGGCTTTTCATGCAAATTGCTAAACATTCTAGAATATACATGTCACCAATAAAAAAAACTCGACGTGCTACAAAACACCAAAGATGTATTTCAATTTTGCAAGCCTCTGTTATCTTCGCATCGTCATCCAATACGGGTTTTAAATCTAGTGGCGGCATCTTCCTGGTCGCCAGGGAATACACCGACGGATCATACAGTGACTTCTCGTGGCATTTTCTGCCTCTTGCTTCATCATAGACATCAATCATTTCGTTTTTCCAACCACTGCAAATATCCGCACACTTGCTGCGTTTTTCTGTACAAATTTGTCGATAGCTTTAAAAATTTTCGTGGTGTAAGTCTCAAGTACTTCGCTCATCAAAAGTTCTTCTTCGATTCGAATTGCGAATGGGTACCTCACTAACACAAGAACATTATGTCCCACTAAGTCGCTACTTTCGTCAAGTTGCAAACTAAAAAATTCACAAGTTTTCAAACTTTTTATAAGTTCGTTCTCGACTGCCACTAAAATCGTGTTGATTCGCTCTTTCACAGTGTGATTGTGAAGTTCCAAATAATAAGTAACATATACACGTGCGCGAACCTGCTGCGCTTGTTACCAGAACGGCCCAGCCAGTAAAAAATTCGAAAATTAATCCGAAAACGGGAATAAAAGTGGATGAAACGCGGATTAGGTCTACAAAAATACCGAAAATGGTTGTGAAAAGGGTGCGTTTTCGGCTATTTTTCTGAAAATTTTCTGATCCAATTTTTCGTTGACAAAACGTACTGGTGAGCTACGCTTAAGAGCGAAATACACCACACAAGCGGCTTGACAAACCAAGCCAGATATCCCTTTGCTGCAAGCCATTTTTGTTGTGTATGGGGTTTGACGAGCCGCTGAAGGTAATTTAAATAAAAATCAAAATTTTTTGATTTTCTGGCCACCATGTTGAAGTTTGATCAAACCGCTTGCGTTGTGTATGGAAAGTTTAAAGAATTTGCCCGCACCACTAGTATACTGTAGCCACTAGCGGCACCCCAGGCATACGCTCGCGGCACCCACTTTGGGAAAGCCTGTTGTAGAGGACAAAGGTGGCGCCCATCTCGGTACCACTATTCTGCTCTCACTGAATTTGACGAATTATGACGTCACACTTGTGCAACTTGTTTGCGTTTTTCTTGAAAAATTGATTCTTCTTCCTTCATTCCTGCTCGCGTTTTGGCATTTCTATCTCGCAAATACACCAGTGTGACGTCACACAAAAATTACTCTCAAAAATCCTCTCTGATAGGAGCAATCTTGTATGGAGGGAGAAGACGGCCAACATCGCAGAATTAAAAACGTACCATACCAGCGCGGCTACACAAGCGCGAGGAGGCTAATAAAAAAAGACCAAAAAAGAAAAAAAACAATAATTGAATTATTTATTAACGTTGAATTAACACGTCACTCCAACCAGTCATTCAACCGCGAACCACCAAAGAGTGAACACGAGGATTTCGGAGCTTTTTAGAAAATTATAATACAACATGAAAAAAAACTATGGACCGCAGCGAGAGATGGAAGAGCAGCGTAAAGCGGGTACGCGAACTCGTGGAGGAGGAGAAGGAAAAACGTCCTCGTCCCCAAGTCCTAGGGCCTCAGCCCACCGCCGGTGTACGAAACGTCGCGACTGCACGCGCCGACCCCGCAGCGAGGCACGCGGAACTGACGAGCACTGCCGCCGCACGCCGCGCCGCAGTCGACGCGAAACGCGCTGCCACGGTACACGCCGTCACCACATACGCGACTAACGCGCAAGCAAGACATCTAGCATCCGCCACAACAGCGTCATCACCAAGCGTGCCCTCACAGTGTCTACGCCAGTGATTCCCAAAGTGGTCCAGGTGGACCCCACGTTGGCGTAAAAAAAATATGAGGGTCCATGAGTTGTAAGTGGGTAAAGGAACCAAAATAATGGTTTCTTGATAGCTTCTTTATTTAACTTTAATTTTTTTAGTGGTGTATTGTGCTCTTGTCGCACCGCTGCACTAACGGTCACTTTGTGTTTTCATAGGTGGGAAAGCCTTAAAGGCCACCTGCAGACTAAAAAGAACCGGATGTTGGTAAAACACTAAGAGGGCGCGACGGAAGTTGCTGGCGGCAGAGATTTAAGCACTTGTGTAGTTTCAATGCTTACCTTTGTTGAAGAGATTCTATAATGTTAATTCAATCACTGTGACCGGACTCACACATTGTCGAGTCTTCACTGATTGCTCCAAAATGACTCTGGGTCATGACCTCGGCTCTTTTTCGAAGTTAATGGTATCACCATTCTTCACTTTTCTGTTGGGGAATATGTATTGGTCTTCCAGGCTGAGGTAATTGCAATCCTCAAAGCCATGGACTACGTAGTGAAACATAGATGGAGGGGAAAGAGTTTACGTGTCTGCAGAGACAACCAAGCCGCACTTAAGGCTTTGGCCAGCCCTCTTACTACTTCCAAACTAGTCCGACGATGCAAGTCTCGACTAAATTATGGTGGTAAGCATAACGAGCTTGCTTTACTCTGGGTGCCAGGGATCAGGAGTACCTGGTACTGAGACATCTGACCATTTTACCAGAATTGGCTTAGACCACTTTCGACTATCGAAGCAACCATTAGAAACGGGGAATACTTCGCTCAGCAATGACTGGGAGGCATCGAGTGGATTTAGGTGGGCAAAACTCATGTTGCCTTCAATCTCTATCTCAAGGTCTATCTAGTTTTTTGCTCTCACTGAGCAGACAACATGTTAGACTGCTGACTGGTCACTTCACGTGGCACAAACACCTGACTGTGATAAGCGTAAATGACAAATCCATTTGCCCATCCTGCCTTGAAGAGGATGAGACAGTGGAACACTTTTTGTGCTTCTTGCTTGCTTGATTATTTGTCATCGATTTTTTAGACTCGTTCTTTTCTCTATTGTCAGTTTCTGAATTAAAAGTTTGGCTAAAAGGCGTAGACGTTTTGGTATTTTAAGTTTTGTGTTTTAAAAATGTGGGTCATAAATATTTTTCGGTCTACTTTAACATTTGGAGCGACAAAAATAAAAATGATGCCATCAACACAATTAAACTATTTTACAAATACTCCACGTACAAAGTCATGAGTGAGTCGAACATTTCATGAGTTTATGGATATGAAGATAATGTAAATAACGCTAGGGCTCGAAGTGCTCTTTAAAAATATAACTCCTCAGAGCGAGAGAGTATTTTGATGGATTTACGAGCTCTATTTTTTAAAACATGCAAGTGTGTTATCACATTATCTTAATAAATAGAAATAGAAAATAATAGAAAGAAAATATTTTAGTTTTATTTTGGCCACCCCGAATTTAGTTTTGGAATTCAACCGCTATGCAAATTTACATAGTTAGATCTAATCTTCACATTTCATTTTTTTACGAGCTTTGGGAATATTTAGAAATGTATCAGCAGGGGGTCCACCGAAAAGAGTAATTTTTTGAAAGGGGTCTACGGGAAAAAAGGTTTGGGAACCTCTGCTCTACGGCTACCACGCCAGTAACCGCTGCACGCGCCATCGTCAGCACCACGCGCACCCTAACGGCGCCTACGGCTACCACACCGGCAGCCGCCGCACACACGTCAGCCCGACGAGCCATTAACGCTCACCAAATCCCCAGATGCACCGCCGCCTGGGCAGAAGCCGCCGCAAGGGCGTATCCGATCGGGCGCACCTCATCAACACCCGACTGTATTCTCGGCAGGATAACCACAGGTATGGGCGATGCACTCTCCGTCGCAGCGAAGGAAGCAGTCCCTACAGAGTGGCGTTCAACGAGCAGCAGCTCAACCAGCTCGAGCGACAGCTCGACCAACTCAAGCGATGGGTCCACCAGCGAGCTAAGGGATGTTTGCAACGCCACCGCTGACGTCACGACATAACACGTTCTAACATGCAGCGAATGCGTTATCGATACAACCAGTATCAGGCAGCGACCCGAACGGAATTTCCCACAAGAAAACACAGATAAACACGAAACAATAGACAAGTAAACAAAGGACAAATACTAGTAAACAAGCTGAGCAACAGATAAATACTAGTAAACAACTAGCAATAGAATTTTCCACTGCGATAACCACCGCCGCATTTAAATAGTATAAATAGAACTAAGAATTCAAAATGTAAAGAAGTCTTAAGAATATGTAAATAAAGAAAGCACACTCACCGTGCAGAGAAAACATATATTTTTTTGAACTCATATCGTGTAAACGATATTAACTGGGGGCTCAACCGGGATGACAATACGTTTTGTCATCTAAAACCAAAATCCTTGAAATACAGGAAACTATAAATTCCACGGTCTTGAAGAAAGAGAAAAAAACAGTTTCTGAAAAAGTGAAATAACACAACCATTCTTGAAAAACGGAACAATAAAAAATTTCGAAGAAGTCCATGATTCACCGCGGAATGAAAGCATTCCTATCCGATAATTCTACCAAACGACTACGAAGTGTTAACAAACCCCATTTCTCCCCTTTAAGATTTCAAAGAAGAGAAGACACAACAAATATGGCCGAAGCAGCACAACTAAGAGCACAAATTGATGCCTTAACACAAGTAAATTCCCTACAACAGGAGCATAGTACTGTAAAAGAAAACCAAACCGCCTTCCACAATATCACCACCATTACAGAACACGAGGAGATCCCTATTGCAATAACAAACGCCAACGAAATCGATTTGGAGCTATTCAAAGTTTTACCCAAGTTTGATGGGGACAAAAACGCGTATCGTTCATGGAGATCACAAGTCTGGAAGTTTATGGATGACATCAAAGCGTTCACAGGACATCCTAGATATTACAGTGCAGTGGGGATCATCCGTACAACAGTGATAGGAACAGCAGCCGACATACTTAGCAATCACAACACGAAATTAAACTTTATTCGACTATAAATCGATTGGATTATACGTTTGCGGACCAAAGACTCTTGTATGTGTTATAAGACGAGATGAAAAAAATTTATCAAGGAAGAAAGAATTTATCCGAATACCATAGCGAAATTGATAAAACACTTAACTTTACGCTTTCAAAAATTTAAATGTCTCATGAGCAAAACGATGAAGCCATGAAAACATATGCAAGCCAAGAAGCTGTTCGTACATTCATTATGGGACTGAATAGCAGATACACAAGTGGAACGTTGTACAGCCAAAACCCAAGAGACTTAGAGCATGCGTATGCTATTGCCAGCACAGTTCACCACGATAACCATAATCAACAATTTGAAACGCAACCAAGATATGCCCAACAATCAAGAAGCCACCCGCAACCAGGGTATGTCCAACAAACAAGACAGGCCCTGAACGGCATTCACAGGGACTCAGTCTCGAGTTATGTAGACTCTAGACCTGTGAATGCCGTTCTAGGCATACACCCCCGGACATTGACGAGACAGAGCTTCATCTGCCTCGGGAGACACGCACTACACTTGCTCAACTTCGCTCCGGCTACTGCAGCAGGTTAAACTCCTACTTGAGTAGGCTGAATGAGGATGTGCCGAACGAATGTCCGGCATGCGGAGAGACCCCACATGACTCGAACCATCTCTTCGCATGCCCGGAAAACCCGACAACCCTAACGGCCCTGTCCCTGTGGACAGATCCCACAGAAGCTGCACGCTTCCTAGGGTTGCCGTTAGTGGAACTTGACGACAACGACTGAGATACCAACCGATCTGGGCGGGGTTGTTGTAGCCGCTACAACAACAACAACAACAACAACAAACAAGAAGCCACCCAGGAGAAGAACGCTTCCCTCAACGAAATGAACGCCCAACATATAATCCAGGGATACATGTGCAACGCAACAAATTTATTCCACACAACGACCGTTTAAATAAACCGATACCTATGGAAGTGGACAACTCTAGGCAGTTTATGCGGCATAGTCAACATCAACAGGGATATCAGAATCCTTTCAAAAGGGAAAGAAACCCTTCCTCACACAACTTCAATCAATACAAGCAGCAAAGGATCAACCAACCTCATCAAACTGAAGCCGAATCTACCACATCTCATTTCGAAGAACAGTACGAAACCGGAAGTACTTTTTTAGGCGAGTGAACGGGTTGCCCTGTATTCAAATAAAGTGCGGTCTTACAGGCACACCCGTTACTATCTTAATCGACACAGGATCTACAAACAATTATATAAGTATCAACTGTAATATTGGTAAGTCAGTACCTATTAAACCTATAAAAACAAAAACTATTTACGGATATTCATTATTGAAATCTAAAAAAATTATACCTTTGTTTAGTCATCATATGCCTTTTTTGAAATTGATGAGCTACAAGAATTTGATATGATACTAGGTGAACAAGGACTTAAGAGTTATAAAAGCAGAAATAAACCTATTCGACTACAGTTTAAAGTACCAAAAGAAATTTGTGAAAGCAGAAGATGAACAAAAAATAAATTACACAATAAATAACAAAGAATATGAGGATGATATTAGGGAAATGATGAGGAAGAATTACGAAATTAGTGAAGTCCTACCTTTTACCACAACTATCCAAGCAACTATTAGTACTAATAATGAAGATCCTATTTGGACTAAACAGTATCCTTATCCCATGTCAGATAACGATTTTGTGAATACAGAAATCCAGAAACTTCTCGATAATCATATAATTCAACAAAGTAAAAGTGGACTGCCATGGGGTATAGTCGTTGCGGGAGTGCAATGGGGTATAGTCGTTGCGCTGGGTATGCAGTTACAGTTGCATGGCTATACTCAATCCCGACTCTTGCGTCCTCGTTCGCGCACTCTGGGCAACGTGAGCAACCCATGTGCGAGATGCGGTAACCAATCCGAGTGGAGCCTTGGGTCACGGCAGAAAGAGAGGGAGCTTCGGTGGGGCCACTCTGACTTATTCGGTTTAAGGGCTCACTGAAGTCTGCAGCGTCTGTTCACCAGTAGGTGCGGCTGCAAGCGGGTGTCTGCTTGGAGCAAGCGGCTCGCTATATAAACGTGTATTTGGTTGCGAAACCACCCCCGTCCCAGCAATGGGTTGTGCGCTGGGCTTGGGACCCGCCACGTAAAAACCACTTCCAGTGAAGAAGCAAGGCAAAGCCTCGGATGAGACCCCCCTTAATGATGACGACCACGGCAAATGTTTAAAGGACTACGATTTGAGGGCATGCACCTGGAATGTCCGGACCCTTAATGGGGAAGGTGCCTCTGCCCGGCTGGTTGATGTCCTCGTAAGGACAAAAGCTGACATCACCGCCATCCAAGAAATGCGTTGGACGGGGCAAGGCAAACAATGTCTGGGGCCTTGCGACGTCTACTACAGCTGCCATGTAAAGGAGCGCAAATTCGGAGTTGGATTTGTGGTGGGAGAGAGACTCCGTCGCCGAGTACTGTCGTTCACCCCGGTGGACGAGCGTCTAGCCACAATCCGCATCAAAGCGAGATTCTTCAACATCTCGCTCATCTGCGCCCATGCCCCGACGGAAGAGAAGGATGAGGCATCCAAGGATCTCTTCTATGAGCGCTTGGAGCGCACGTACGAGCGCTGCCCCCGTCATGATATCAAAATCGTGCTTGGCGACTTCAATGCCAGGGTGGGCAAAGAAGGGATCTTTGGAACCACCGTCGGAAAATTCAGCCTCCACGACGAAACGTCCGACAACGGATTGAGGCTGATCGACTTCGCCGGGGCCCGAAACATGGTAGTATGCAGTACTAGGTTCAAGCATAAAAAGATCCATCAAGCTACCTGGCTGTCTCCGGATCGAAAAACGAGAAACCAAATCGATCATGTTGTGATAGACGGAAGGCACGCTTCCAGTGTTTTAGACGTACGCACACTCCGAGGCCCAAACATCGACTCGGACCACTATCTTGTTGCAGCCAAGATACGCACCCGCCTCTGTGCAGCAAAAAATGTGCGCCCAAATATGCAAGGAAAGCTTAACGTCGAAAAGCTGCAATCACAACAGACAGCCAGCGCTTTCGCTACTCGACTCTCACACCTGCTCTCAGAGAGCACTCTTCAACAAACCGACATATGCGAGCAGTGGAACCACATTTCCCGCTCATTAAGTACCGCCGCCGAAGAAGTAGTCGGATTTCAGCGAGCCCGAAAGAACAACTGGTACGATGAGGAGTGTCAGGAAGCTGCAGAGAAAAAAGATGCCGCCTACAGGGCCACGCTGCGATCGGGCGCAACGCGCGCTATGTGGGACCGCTATAGGGATCTGAAGAGGGAAGCGAGACGTATTTGCCGCAACAAGAAGAGAGAGGCAGAAATACGTGAGTGCGAAGAGCTTGAAATGCTGGCCGACAGGAGGAATGCCCGAAAATTTTACCAGAGAGTTAGGCGACTTACGGAAGGTTTAAAGACCGGGGCGCACTCCTGTAAGAACAATAATGGCGACCTAGTAACTGATGTCCAGAGCGTACTTAAATTATGGAGGGAACACTTTTCCGCCCTACTAAATGGTAGCAGCACGGAAAGTTGTGGAGAAGAAGAACCCGAGCTTGCAGTCGATGATGACGGAGTCGACGTTCCACCGCCTGACTATGACGAGGTACGTATAGCAATAACGCGGCTGAAAAACAACAAAGCCGCTGGAGCTGACAGCCTGCCAGCTGAGCTATTCAAGTACGGCGGCGAGGAGTTGATAAGGTGCATGCATCAACTCTTGTGCAGAATATGGTCAGATGAACGCATGCCCGACGACTGGAATTTAAGTGTGCTCTGCCCAATCCACAAGAAAGGTGACCCCGCCATTCGCGCCAACTACCGCGGGATCAGCCTTCTAAGCATAGGTTACAAGGTCTTATCGAGCGTATTGTGTGAAAGACTGAAGCCCACCGTCAATGAACTGATTGGGCCTTATCAGTGTGGCTTTAGACCTGGCAAATCCACCATAGACCAGGTATTCACAATACGCCAAATCTTGGAAAAGACCCGCGAGAAAAGGATCGACACTCACCACCTATTTGTCGACTTTAAAGCCGCTTTTGACAGCACTAAAAGGAGTTGCCTATACGCCGCTATGTCTGAATTTGGCATCCCCTCAAAACTCATACGGCTGTGTAAAATGACGTTGAGCAATACCACCAGCTCCGTCAGAATTGGAAAAGACCTCTCCGAGCCGTTCGCCACAAAACGGGGTTTCAGACAGGGCGACTCCCTTTCATGTGACTTCTTTAATCTGATGTTGGAGAAGATAATAAGAGCTGCAGAACTGAACCGCTCAGGAACAATTTACTACAAGAGCGTGCAATTGCTGGCTTATGCCGATGACATCGACATCATCGGTAACAAAAACCGCGAAGTCTGTTCTGCCTTTTCCAAGTTGGATAGGGAAGCAAAGCGAATGGGTCTGGTGGTAAACGAGGACAAGACGAAGTATCTCCTGTCATCAAACAAACAGTCAGCACATTCGCGCCTTGGCACCCACGTCACTGTTGACAGTTACAATTTCGAGAAAGTAGAGAATTTCGTTTACTTGGGAACCAGCATTAACACCGATAATAATGTCAGCATTGAAATCCAACGTAGAATCACTCTTGCCAACAAGTGCTACTTTGGACTGAGTAGGCAATTCAGGAGTAAAGTCCTCTCTCGACGTACGAAAACCACGCTCTATAAGTCACTCATCATGCCCGTGCTGGTATATGGCGCAGAAGCATGGACAATGACAACATCCGATGAGGCGGCTCTTGGGGTGTTTGAGAGAAAGATTTTGCGGAAGATTTACGGTCCTTTACGCGTTGGCGACGGCGAGTACCGCAGACGATGGAACGATGAGCTGTATGAGCTTTACAACGATATGGACATAGTGCAGCGAATTAAAATACAGCGGCTCCGCTGGCTTGGTCATGTCGTTCGAATGGACACCGACGCTCCAGCTCTGAAAGTATTCAACTCGGAGCCCGCTGGTGGTAGCAGAGGAAGAGGGAGGCCCCCACTGCGATGGAAAGATCAGGTGGAGAAGGATTTGGCTTCACTTGGCGTTTCCAATTCGCGTCAGTTGGCACAGAGGAGAAACGACTGGCGTGCTTTGCTGAACTCGGCCAAAATCGCTTAGGCGGTTACAGCGCCAAAAAAGAAGAAGAAGAAAAGTCCAAACAACTCTCCGATTTGGACTGTTCCGGAAAAGGGCACCGATGAAAAAGGGAAACCCAAAAGAAGAATGGTTGTAAATTATTAGAAGATTAACGCTCAAACAATAACAGACAGATATCCTATCCCTGATGTAAATATGACTATTCAAAACTTCGGAAAAGCAAAAATATTTTCTACTATAGATCTGGAATCAGGATTCCACCAAATACTAATAAAGGAATCAGACAGAGAGAAAGCCGCGTTTTCAGNATAACAGACAGATATCCTATCCCTGATGTAAATATGACTATTCAAAACTTCGGAAAAGCAAAAATATTTTCTACTATAGATCTGGAATCAGGATTCCACCAAATACTAATAAAGGAATCAGACAGAGAGAAAGCCGCGTTTTCAGTAAATGGCGCGTATGAATTTATCAGGATGCCATTTGGGCTTAAGAATGCACCCTCAATATTTCAGCGATGCGTAGATGACGTTCTCCGCCAGTATATTGGAAAATTCGCATACGTATACATAGATGACGTGTTAATATATTCCTCCTCACCCGAAGAACATATAGAACATATAAGAACTATCGTAAACGCCTTGCATAATGCCAATATGTAAATCTCTAACGAAAAGTCAAATTGTTTCCATAACTCAGTCGAATACCTAGGACATATGTATAATAAAACAAACAGAGTAACTGTAGATCCCAAGAAAATTCAAACAATAAAAGAATATCCTATTCCAAAGACATTAAAAGAACTCAGATCATTCTTAGGACTAGCTAGCTACTATAGGAAGTTTATTCATAATTTTGCAGCAACGACTAAACCTTTGACAATACACGAGGCGACAATGGTATAATTAGTAAACACAAAAGTGCTAAGTAGAAGTTAAATTAGATGAGGCAGCTCTAGAAGCTATTGAGAAAATCAAAGATGCGCTTCAAGCTCAAGTAGAACTTTATTAACCTGACTTCACGAAACCCTTTGATCTGACTACAGATGCCAGCAATTTCGCTATAGGCGCAGTACTGTCCCAAAACAGACAACCTATCGCTTTTGTTTCACGAACACTCAATGACCCTAACGCAAAATATTTAATGACAGACAATAAGAATGTTGTTAATGAGCATACAGCTAAATCAGTATACGACAGACTACCACCCCTATTCTGCAACTCTTTCGTATTCGGATTTTGCTACGAATCGTAGAAATAGTATGCTGCAATCCGAATCGTATCTTCGAACTTTCGAAATTCGCAACAATGGCATGCCTAAAAACGAACGAGTGAGCTATTTTGCGTAATTTTGTACGAAAACAATTCTGTGTCGGAAGCGAGATAAAATATGTAAAGCGATGTGTGTTTGCAGGAAATATTAATGGTGTTCATTTAAACAGATAAATTTGCTTTTCGCATATACGTATATTTTTATCCACTGCTTTATATAAACGAGCAAAAAAGAATCTTTGTTGCCCCTTATCGATCAACTTGTATTATTTGTACAAAGATTTTCAGTTGTTGTGTCCAAACGCATAACCCGAATCCAAAAACTTTAACATACACGTGTAACCGAAGGATTCACATTTTATTTAGGATAAATGTTTTAAATTTCCTACCACTAGCTTATTAATAAACTCGGTTTGCAATATGACTTTTTTATAAATTTCGACGTGGGGTCTGCGCAAAAATACTGTGGATGGCGTAGCCGGAGTGATATGCACAAGAATACCTTTGTATACCTTTGACATGCGGACGCCCCTCTTCTCCGGCAACACAGAAAGGAGAAGTCTACTACTTAGTAAGGGTTATAATCCCTAAGCGCGGCCTCAGGCAGAAGCAGGCGCAACAGGTGGTGGACGTAACAAAGTGTATGTTTTCAATGCCTTGGAAGAAGCTGTTAATGCATTAACTGGATTGAGAACCAGAGCTTCAGAAATAGGAGGAGTTCTGGCTTGCGGTTCAACAATTCAACCATAAGCTGACATAATGCGACCATGGTTACTATGCCTGACAGCTCCGCATACCTTTGTGAATCCATTGCCATAGCGCTCTCTTACTCTGCTGCTATAATTGCAAATTCATCAGAATCCATCATTTTCCTCAAAATATGTAAAATTAACCAATTTTACAATAAACAAGCACGTGATGAGTGTTTTTTTTACATAGATGCGCCCATGGTTACTATGCCCGACAGCTCCGCATACCTTTGTGAATCCATTGCCATAGCGCCCTCTTACTCTGCTGCTATAATTGCAAATTCATCAGAATCCATCATTTTCCTCAAAATATGTAAAATTAACCAATTTTACAATAAACAAGCACATGATGAGTGTTTTTTTAATTCCTTTCCACTTTGTTTTCCTTCATTTATTTATCTTCGAAAAACAACTGATAGCTGGCAATGCTGCACATGTTTCCGCAAGGGTTGCAGCATGTGGATTTTTCGTTTTTCGTAGCGTAGTTACGAATTACGAAAATTCGGGTTCTAGAATAAGGGGGTACATATACAGCTCAGTTACACCAATACACCACTCAACGACGAACGCTCAAGTTGAACGCATACATAGCACACTAATTGAGCTATCAAAAGCTCTAGTGCAGGAAAATCATACGGCACCGAGAGAAGAATTATTTAGCGCTGTGAAACAGTACAAAGGAGTATTCATTCCACTACAGGATTCAAACCTGAAGAAGTCTTTTTCAACAGAGAAAAATACCCTGAGATAAAGGATATTTTAAGAGAAAAACAATATAAACTCCTGCAATATCAAAACAAAAACAGACACTCAAGTACATACAAAAAAGGTGAATTCATATACGGGGGCATGTGGATTTTTCGTTTTTCGTAGCGTAGCTACGAATTACGAAAATTCGGGTTCTAGAATAAGGGGGTACATATACAGCTCAGTTACACCAATACATCACTCAACGACGAACGCTCAAGTTGAACGCATACATAGCACACTAATTGAGCTATCAAAAGCTCTAGTGCAGGAAAATCATACGGCACCGAGAGAAGAATTATTTAGCGCTGTGAAACAGTACAAAGGAGTATTCATTCCACTACAGGATTCAAACCTGAAGAAGTCTTTTTCAACAGAGAAAAATACCCTGAGATAAAGGATATTTTAAGAGAAAAACAATATAAACTCCTGCAATATCAAAACAAAAACAGACACTCAATTACATACAAAAAAGGTGAATTCATATACGTAAAAACCGATAGAAGAAATAAGTTAGCAACGATAATATAATAAACATAAAGTAGAAGAAGATCACGGGGCCACAATTTTGACAGCTAGAGGTAAAGTTATTCATAAAGATAATATTAGAAAACAAGCAAAATGTGCAGAGCCGTAATAATACTTTCCTTACTTATAAGAATTGGTAAAAGTGACAAAATAACCGATTTAAATAACAAGAAATATGTATTAACGGAAACAGATTCATCCTTTTTATTCGAGAACTACAATGTTTATACCATATAGCTAACCTGAGTGCAGTTCTAGCACCATACGAAAAAATAATAAGAAACCGGTACANCAAGAAATATGTATTAACGGAAACAGATTCATCCTTTTTATTCGAGAACTACAATGTTTATACCATATAGCTAACCTGAGTGCAGTTCTAGCACCATACGAAAAAATAATAAGAAACCGGTACAAACGAATCAAAATCAGGAAGAAACTTTTCTAATAAACAGGATAGAAATCTTGAAATCGCAACTAATACCAACATCACATAGAGCTAGGAGATCGTTGAATTTCTTAGGTTCAATCTTAAAATTTATAACAGGAACATCAGACCATGATGACCTAAT
This sequence comes from Rhagoletis zephyria, assembly GCF_001687245.7. Lineage (NCBI taxonomy): Eukaryota > Metazoa > Arthropoda > Insecta > Diptera > Tephritidae > Rhagoletis > Rhagoletis zephyria. Next base: position 433,024 of record NW_016157174.1, on the reverse strand, counting down.
AGAAATTAAAACAGGACTCAATCAACTTATAAAAAACTACAACCAACAACGAAAAATAAATTCTCAACTCGAAAAAATCTTAGAAACCTTAGACCCTAAAACAGTATCAGAAAAAATTGTAATAAATGAAGTCTATCAAGAACTTGTAGCCATCACAAATACAATGAATTTTGCAAAAAATTAAAATTTTTATTCAGGCACTTTAAATTTAAATGATATTGAAGAAATAATAACAAACGAACAATTTGATATACCTGTAATAAATATACTAGAATATGCGGATATACATATTTTCCAATACCAAACCGCCATAATAACTATTTATAAATACCCCCTTATAACAAACAAATGTAAATTATATAATATAACACCACTAATGGATAGACATGGGAAAATAATTACCGACAAATACATTGTTGAAGGTAGCAACAAATATACTAGAGTAGCTAAATGTAAGAATTATGTAGGAATAAATATATGTAAACAATTGCCAGAGGACAATTGTACTATACCACTTTTAGAAGATAAGGAAGCTAAATGTAACGTCATTCAAGGAAACAATAAACCTTTATTAGTATTAGATCACGGTAATATCATCACAGACGGAGAACACACGTGGAACAGATATCCAATCAAAGGACCGAAACTTATCCAATTTAACATCTCTACAAACATCAATGAAAAAATATACCTCAACCATCAAGAAGAAACAAAAAACGCAATGCATTCCCACACTAATGAAAATTCTCACTTCAGAGTCCGATTACAAATTTACGAATATACAAAAAATGTATACATTTATTATACTTATAGAAGAACAGCCGGTAAAATCTGCATTGTATAGCATTCTCGGTTTAGCAACTCTAGCACTCTTCGTGTACTCCTCGACCAGAATATGCCAATGCTACAAAATAAGGCAGGAAGTAAAAAACAGAAAACGCGTAAACGAAATATACGAAGCAGAATTGACCCGCCTCACAATACAACAACAGTAAAAGGTGCGGACACCTTTTTTAACAAGGGGGAGACACGACATAACACGTTCTAACATGCAGCGAATGCGTTATCGATACAACCAGTATTAGGCAGCGACCCAAACGGAATTTCCCACAAGAAAACAAAGATAAACACGAAGCAACAGATAAAGACTAGTAAACAAACTAAACAAAGGACAAATACTAGTAAACAAGCTGAACAACAGATAAATACTAGTAAACAACTAGCAATAGAATTTTCTACTGCGATAACCACTGCCGCATTTCAATCGTATAAATAGAACTAAGAATTCAAAATGTAAAGAAGTCTTAAGAATATGTAAATAAAGAAAGCACGCTCACCGTGCAGAGAAAACATATTTTTTTAACTCATATCGTGTAAACGATATTAACTAGCGCAAGCGAGAACCCACCCAAGCCAACCAGTTGGGCCGGCAGCCAGTTACCGACGATACGAACGCAGTCGCCGATCGTAAAGCTCTCCTCAGAGGAGGAGACAATGCCACTGGAGGAGCATGGTCCGGTTTTGAATTTGGTGGCATCGTGCTGTATCCGGTAGACCTCCACTCACTTGAGGGAACGCACTGGCTGACGGATACGGTAATGGACGCATGGGCGAGAGGCCTAGAAGCCGATTTGGCAGCTGACGCAAAAAGGAAACCCGGAAAAGAACTACCATGGTTGGGTACGTAAGACGGACCTGTTTGGGAAACGGTCAGTCGTAGCGCCCCACAACACAGTCGGGTATTGGTACCTGCTCGTCCTGGCGAACTGAGAGACTACCCACCACCTCGGCGACATAGGAGTGCTGCCACGAGCGATACTTCTGGGCCGTGGCCTTCAGAGTGAGAGGGACAGTCTCCCACGCAACGCAGACGTGGAACGAATTTCTGCAATGGGAGTACATATGGGGAATTTAGCCCACACAGACTCCCACACCACCAACCAAGTCAGTCACACAACAGCAACAAAAATCAAAGCAGCCGGTCACGCAATATTCCACAGCAGCACAAGTCAGAGCAGCCAGCCACGCAACAAGCCACAGCAACACACAAGTCATAGCAACACCCGACAACCTCTTCATTACCATAACAACGGAACATCACACAGCAACATGTAGCTGCACTACCACGCAGCATCAAGCACACAGCCTATTAAGGGAGCAACACGACGGAAAAACAGGCAGTCACAGTGTTACCAAGTGTCTTCAAGTCATTCAAATCGTTTATACCATGCATGTAAAGACTTTCATTATTAACCGACTTCACAAAACGGAGGAAGGTTATCAATTCGTCGGAATATTTTTATTTTTTTTATGTATGTTACCGCATAACTTTAAACCACGTTAACCGATTTCTATAATTCTTTTTGTAAAGGAAAGATGTTACCTCACAGGTGGTCCCATTCTAATTTGGTGTAAATCGGATAATTGGATCATGAAGAGATTAACGATAATCTTAAATTTTTATATGAGAGTTGAAGTCGATTTTGTTTTTTGCTTAAAAATTACTTGTTTTACCTTTCGAAAATTATTAATTAGGGCACATCCATAGTCGAAATAAAATCTGTCAAAGAAGCTGCTTAAAGTAGACTTTATTTTATCTGTGACTAGCCCCATTATTTTTAATAAGTTGTTAATGGAGATCATAATTTTCTGTCAAAAATAGTTTTTTTCTCTTAAAATAATAACCTATTGATTGGGATATATTTAAAAGACGCAATATGCATATTTTTCATATATTATGAAAACAAAATTGCAGTTAAAATAAGTACTTGCATACATCATTAAATAAATAATAAATTTTACACAAATAAATTGGAGGAAATGCTAACCCCCTATTATGAATTTTCATACGATAGACGATAAACGCTTGCAAGTATCTTATAAAATGAGTTTTCGTATTATGGTTTCCACACGCCGGATAGATGTACTATTGTGAATGACAGTGGTATTTGTTTACCATTTGTTTTGAATTTAAATGAAACAGCTGTTCTTGTCTAGTTAAAATATATTCAAAGCAAACATTTTGTACTTAAAAGTCGCGCAAACTTCTCATAAGCCACACAAAATTAAGAAAAAACATGTTTCCTTCAACCTCAATTGCCTTTTATCTAAATTCAAGTGAATAAATTGATGAAACTCTCATAGAGGCTACAGTAAGAAGGTATTGAGAGATGCTTCCAATCCTCTGGAGGTGAACTCGATAATGTAAGTTACTGGAATAAGTTTTATTTGTTAATTATTAAAAAAAATCTTTAGATTTCAGAGAAACTTTCGACTTTCGAAAGAAGCTGTTATATATATAAAGTGACGGGCAAAACTGTAACATTGTGTAACACTTTTTACTTCAGCCATCGCTATCTTTCCAAGTTCTAACGACTTTCATACTTTTGTTGTATGTTCTTGTTGGTACATCCCTACTCCCTCTCTCATAGCGATTTGAAGTCAATACAACAACAATAAAAAAACCAGCAGACAAAAATGTAAATTAAGGCAGATGTTACAGTTTTGCACTCATATATTTTTAAGAACTTTTTAACAATTTTCACGAACAAAAGAACTACTAACACAATGTTCAGTACCCTTTCGCTTGTTTCAGTTCCTGGATGCGATTTGACATACCTTATTTGTATCTCTGTAAAAATTCTGGAGGTATATCCTCCCATATATCCTTAGTTTGCTTTCGCAGCTCATGTACTCGATTTTACGGACTTTGATACTTATTAAGCTGTTCTTTTAGTTGATTTCGCAAATTCTCGATGAGATTCATGTCCGCGGATTACGGAGGTCATTTCAAATTTGCAAATTTTTGCTTTTGTATCCTGGCTTTGCGAACATGTGCAGTGTGTTTTGAGTGATTTTTCAGCGGAAACTCATTTTTTCGACTACATCTTGCAAATTTTGTTGAAATATGAACAGATACTGTTCCTTACGCATAATGCGTAGTAACGGGCAAACAAAATTTTTTAAATACAACCCCAAACTATTATTGTCCGACCACTGTGATTCACAGTTTGCCTTAGATGATGCGCTTAGGCTTATTTTTTGGTCTTTGTTCCAATACCACGCCCAGCCATTTGATTGAAAGCTAATAATTTAGTCTTGTCAGACCAACTAACCTTCAATTAAATCTTAAACATGTGTTTTTTTTATTGCATTCTGTAAGGCCTACCATATCCCAATAGGCAACGGTCCGGTTTTCGTGTGATCCGGCAAAATGCTACCACACTCGCACATGTATTTTGATCAAATTTGCTTTTTTCTTCTTTATGATGCCTTTGGGGACAATTTGGGAATTCTTCGCCTCGCTGCCGCTATTGATTTGCGTTAAAGTTAAAGTAACCTTAAGCGCTTCTGTAATAGTGGCTGCATCGGTACTTGCTGCTAAGTTCACAAGATATCGGACCGTAATATTTTTTGACAGACTTCCTTTGTCCTTGGGAACACTTTAGGCCATATTTTTTTCCCAATCTTAACATTTTCAAGTAGCAAATTCGACAATTTTTTGAGCGGTCCCGCCTTTCCGCAGTAAATCTATTATTTACATTTATGGTTCCTGATTAAATATATTATTTACTGGTGATCACTTCTTCAATAAATTACAATACAGAAAAAAGTCATCTGACTTCCAACTAAGTAAGAGATAACTGTCAAATGGAAAACTGAGAGTGAGTGCAAAACTGTAACATCTGCCTTAATTTACATTTTTGTCTGCCGGTTTTTTATTGTTGTTGTATTGATTTCAAATCGTTATGAGAGAGGGAGTAAGGATGTACCAACAAGAATATACAACAAAAGTATGAAAGTCGTTAGAACTTGGAAAGATAGCGATGGCTGAAGTAAAAAGTGTTACACCATGTTACAGTTTTGCTCGTCACTGTACATATGTATGTATGTTCTAACAGAAGTGGAGATCGACTTGCGCGCACGTAAACAAAGTCGTCCTCCCAAGTATATTAAAGGCTTTCATAACTGTGAGATTTCTTGCTCAGGGATCATACCAACAGAGTGTTGGCAATAAGGCGTTACTTAGATTAGCCCAATCTACGGTTTCTATTGTGTTAAAAAAAAATGCTTGAAGTACGAATTATCAATAAACTAGTGCTCGGTAATTCGAAATCTTTGTATTAAATTAAAAGTTTGATCCTTTGGCTACATGTTTATATTAAAGTTTCTAGATTCGGGTCACGAGTTTNTTCGCCTCGCTGCCGCTATTGATTTGCGTTAAAGTTAAAGTAACCTTAAGCGCTTCTGTAATAGTGGCTGCATCGGTACTTGCTGCTAAGTTCACAAGATATCGGACCGTAATATTTTTTGACAGACTTCCTTTGTCCTTGGGAACACTTTAGGCCATATTTTTTTCCCAATCTTAACATTTTCAAGTAGCAAATTCGACAATTTTTTGAGCGGTCCCGCCTTTCCGCAGTAAATCTATTATTTACATTTATGGTTCCTGATTAAATATATTATTTACTGGTGATCACTTCTTCAATAAATTACAATACAGAAAAAAGTCATCTGACTTCCAACTAAGTAAGAGATAACTGTCAAATGGAAAACTGAGAGTGAGTGCAAAACTGTAACATCTGCCTTAATTTACATTTTTGTCTGCCGGTTTTTTATTGTTGTTGTATTGATTTCAAATCGTTATGAGAGAGGGAGTAAGGATGTACCAACAAGAATATACAACAAAAGTATGAAAGTCGTTAGAACTTGGAAAGATAGCGATGGCTGAAGTAAAAAGTGTTACACCATGTTACAGTTTTGCTCGTCACTGTACATATGTATGTATGTTCTAACAGAAGTGGAGATCGACTTGCGCGCACGTAAACAAAGTCGTCCTCCCAAGTATATTAAAGGCTTTCATAACTGTGAGATTTCTTGCTCAGGGATCATACCAACAGAGTGTTGGCAATAAGGCGTTACTTAGATTAGCCCAATCTACGGTTTCTATTGTGTTAAAAAAAAATGCTTGAAGTACGAATTATCAATAAACTAGTGCTCGGTAATTCGAAATCTTTGTATTAAATTAAAAGTTTGATCCTTTGGCTACATGTTTATATTAAAGTTTCTAGATTCGGGTCACGAGTTTGGCACAACAATCCAAAATCATTGTACAAATACCTAAACCGTACCCCTCGGAGAAGCAATACGCTCAACTCGATGTTTTGTTCTAGCAATTTTCGGCCTGAAAAATTTCAATATTTTGTTCATGTTATTCATTTTAATACTTACATTATTTTATTTTTGTTAAATTGTATCGTATCGTGTAAAAATGGACAACCGCTTGCAAGCGTATGGAATTGAACAGCTGATACGATAGCTATCGTATGGCAATACCAAAATTCAACGCTATACGATAAACCGTAGCTATCGAATTTCATACGCTAGAATTTAATTCGTAATACGGCACAACAGAATGCAAGCGTTTATACTGTATCGTATGGATTCATAATAGGGGGGTAAGCTACAAAAAATGGTGCATTAATCCATGCTACTTCTAGACATTTATTCTGAAAATGTTTGACAAAAAAATGTTGATAAAAAAGTTGAAATCAGTCAAAATCTTGCCAGAGGTGTAATTTTTAAGTGCCTTTGAAAAGTAAGTACTAAAAGCATTTTTAAACACGTAAGAAAAATATAATTTATGAAGGAATTGCCAAAGTGTGTATATAGAATTTTAAATCAAAGAAAGGGCCAAAAGCCGCACGATTTTTAGGAAAAGTTTGAAAATAAGCCTATTTTAAAAAAGTCGGTGTCAGGGGGCACCGATCTCCAAAAAGTGCCAATTTGACACTTTAGTCGAACAACGGTAATACTGGGCAGTCAGCACGAGACTGTGGTCATGAACAGACGGCTATTGGCAAGAACTGATTTCTGAAACAGCTGCTGGTAAGGGTGATTTCTTCTGCGCCGGCTTGATTGCCGGGCTGGACTTCACCTTTCACAGCGGCAGCGCCACAGGCTATACACGCTCTCACCACAGCCTATCGTGAAACCGCGTACGGGCGACTCGCGATCGCACCTCCGTCAACAGAACGACGTCGACAGCGCGACCAGGGCGCTACTCTCCGACGTTAGAAGAGCGCTATTCATCGGCGCGACCCGAGCGCTACTCTCCGACGTTGCCATAGCGCCACTCATCGGCGTGGACAGAGCTCTACTCACCGACATTGCTAGGTCGCCACTCATCGGCGCGAACAGAGCGCTATTCATCAGCGCGACTCGAGCGTTACTCTCCGACGTTAGCAGAGCGCTCTCATCGGCGCGAAAAGAGCTGTACATACCGACGTTGCTAGAGTGCCACTCATCGGCGCGAACAAAGCGCTACTCGCCGACGTGCTAGAACGCCACTCCGCGTGAACAGAGCGCCACTTGCCAGCGACATCATAGCGCTACTCTCCAGCGCCACCAGAACGCCACTTACCGACGAACCCAGAACGCCACTCATCGCCGTTAGCAGAGCGCTGCCCACCAATTGTGAAGTCACGCCTCCACGGCATAACGGGCCGGTAACGGAACACGGAGCCGTTACCCAGCCACTGGAAACGAAACTACCGGAAGTGATCATTGTGATTTTTGTTATATGTTCTTTGTAGAAAATAAGAGATTAAGTTAACAAAGTACGATTTACCGGAGCCCCGAAACTACAAATTTATTGTAACGAACCCTGGGCACGGCGAGTATACCCCTTCGTTGTAGAAGAAGGGCAGCAAAAGGCTTCGTTACAGTACTTTCAGCCACAAATCAAATGCGGTGTTATGAATTCAGCAACAAATCAACTGCGGTATCTTGCCTTCGACAACCGTTCAAATGCGATGTCATGCTTTCGACAGTCGGTCAAATGCAGTGGTTGCTGGTTTCGTGCACGATCATTCTGAACACCGGTTTGCCGAAGTCAATGTTAGTATGTGCTTTTAAAATGATCGTTCACTTGCAGTGGCGATGTTTGCAAGCACCGCATGCTTCGCGGTGGTGATCATTCATGCACTGCTTTATTTTAAGTATCGATATTATAAAGTCAATGCGGTGCTCAGTCATACAAAACAGTATTGGTTGAGTATTCAGCGAAGGTTGTGCTCCCAAATCTTTGGGGAAACCGTCCTTTATTTCTTTCTTTCGATTTCTTCAAATCAAAAAAGATATAATCAAGTTCATTTAATGACAATTTTGTTTCAACCCCAAAGTAGTCTTTTCTGTAATATATAATAGAGGCTGACTTCCAAAACGTACCAATACAATGTTTGGATACTGTTCTACTGCGGTATTTAAACTCTTTGCATATGCAGAGTAGCGAAACATTGCAACCATATACATTGCATATTTGGAATATTTAATAAAACAATAATCACCATTTCGGAATTTTGCATTTTTAAAACACCAATGGTAACCAATAACAAACGAAGCATCAACTTTGTTTCTGATGCGCTGATTGCGCTAGCAATGCGTTTCGATAACTTTTCGGAGGGTTTTGGAAAAGTGTACATTGTCAACCAATTGTAGTTCGGCGTTATGGAACATTAAACTTTGTACGTATGCAATGCAATTGACGTTTTGGAAGTCAGCCACTCTTACACTTGAAGAATTGCACTTTTTTGAAAATCTAACTTTCTGATTTTATCGAAAAACATTTAAAACCTAAATCGTGTATTTGCAGTAGTTGTAATTGGGCGGTGAGAAAATGCACGTTTTTGATCAGCCGAATTAAACACAATTGGCTGGGAATTTCCACGTTCCGCAAACATTTTCCAATTGTGCTATGTACACTATCAAGCTGCTGTAAAGGAAAATTTTCAGGCTCGCTACATTTTTGCGTAATTTCTTGGATTTGCAAGCATTGCAATGTTTTAATTCGCATGGGAAAATTGTCGTAAGTGCAAAACCGTACACACATACAACAAAAAAGGAAAAAGCCGCTATTCACCTTGGATATACGACAATATCATACTGAATATCTCGGAGAATATGCGAGATATCGAGAAACTGATAACACCAACCGAAAGATCTTATTTTAAAAAAATCGTCGCCTGGGTAAAAGATTGTCATATGTTAATTTCGGCAGGTTGTAGGAAATCGCGATTGAAGTTTGGAATGCAATTTCTTCAAAACGCGAAGATAGATTTTCTCCAAAGTCTCTGAAAATGTTCCTAGTTCACAAAATTACTAAATTATTTAATTTTTAATGTTTATAGTTAATTAGTTTTGAGTTTATGAAGGATTTTCTTTAGTCAAATTTTGTCGTAAGCGTCATCTGTCCACAATTTGGCAGCCACTTTGTATGAAATACGACAAAATGTGATCAAAATTTCCTACCAAATTAACGACACTTTTTACTCAATATCTCGGAAACTAAAGGAGATATCCAAAAATGGAGAACGCCATTTTTAAGATATTGATTAGTTTAATATGACTGCATCACCAACTAAGTTTTTACTAAATTATCGGAAAAGTTGTAGTCAGTATCTCGGAAACTATCTAAAAACTGATAACACCAATCGAAGAATGGCGCTTACGACAATCTTTTACCCACGACGATCGTCTACGACGAAAATATAACTGCATCTATAACTCAAAATCGTCAAAATGGCGTTCACGACAATATTTTACCCAGGCGAGATTTAAATTTTAAGATAGTTTGCAACAGTCTTCAAAATTATTACTCCTGGATAAGAGCGAATTTAAATACCTCTGATTCACTAAACGCGTTGGAATATTGTACTTTAGATACATATATATTTAATTTACCAAAATTTTAGACAGGTGGAAACCCTATAAAAAGGTTTGCATTAGCGGTGAAGCAGGCCTTCAAAATGGTATTTCACTCATTAAATTTGATGGGCTATTATGGAAGATATCGAGCTGAATTTACCGGATACAATGTCTTAAGGTTTATAAAAATTGCGATGTTTTAAGAAATATACTAAGCATAACCACGCTCACCTGGTTAAATCGATTTTCCGTGTAATAGGTACACAAGGAGGGGCCGCGAAATTGAACCATACTGATTTCAATTCAATTACACATGAGGAGTTTTTCTCTGTTTCTTTTACATTTGGTGTCTTCTGTTCGAAAGATTCCTTGTTACTATTCTTACCCCCCTTTTCCGGATCTTCATCGGTTTGTGGTTTCGAAGTAGATTTGCGGTTTTCGCTCACACTTTCTGAACGTTCTGGCACGATTATACTTTCCAAAGCTGTTTGGAATTTCTCTTTTGGCGTTTTAGGTGTTGGTGGCTTTTTGGTAATCAAGCGCCACGCAGCCTCTGCTTTCGATGTTGCAGTAACATCTGCACTTACACCGCCCATTATATCACTTATGTTTACTCCACGCGGAATATCCGCTGCCTCTGTTGCACTTTCTGTGATTTCAGCCAGATCTTCTTTAGTATTTTCCGATTTTTCAAAATGTGAACGTTTAACAACTTTTACGCCCACGCCCTCCAAACCGCATTCAAACATTATATAACCGATACCGTCAATGCCACCCATACTTTCGGACATTTTGAGCAGTTCGAATAGTACTTTACTTTTATGTTCTGGTATGGCGGTAACGATGATAGGAGATTCCTGGCCGTAACTCGACTCTGTTTTGAGCCGTCGCAACTGCGCATGTGCACGACCTACATCGAGTGTAATTACCAACTCTTCCAATTGCTTTTCGGACGTTTCGATTAGTATAGGTTCGCCCTGTATGTTGTCCGGACGCGTTTGTGAAGACAAATGGGCTAGGAGAGCCCGTGTACCCTTCATTATGCCCCCTTTTTTGTGGCTATTGCCCGACTGCACAGTTTGCTGTATATAAACGTTGTGCATAGAGGCGCGAGTTGTTTTACCTAAATGGAATTTGGTCGATACACCTTCTATGTAAAATGTAAGTAAAGAAACGCAATTCAGATCCTGCAAAAAGAACAATTTTACTACAACATTGGATGGCTAAAAAAATGGATTTACCTGTACATTATCCAACGCTGCAACAGATATGACCTCTTCAATGATAGACGACTGCAACATTGTGATGCTGATCTTTGGTAGTACAATCAACCCTTGTGTCTTTGTAGATATACTCTCTTCATAGACATCACTTAAAAACGAGTCCCCGGGACCTTGCAAGTTACGCTCTGTGGTTGAACGCTTCGAATTGGAATGCACCTAAAGGTTAAATTTTCATTTGAAGATCATACGAATTATTATAGTTATTGTTAATATTTTAATGTTTATAGATATCACCTGTGACCAGTAACTCAAGCTTTGATCCCGCTTGAGTATATTATCGTTTTGCACCTTCGCGACGCATGAAGCGTGTATGTGGTTGACTACTGAGAGCAGATGTAGTGATGATATAGTGGGTATACTGGCTTCCACCATCCTGTAGTTTTGAAGCATAAAAAAGGTTTTATTTAAAATGACTTTTGAAAATCGAGTCGTTTGATAGACTACGCTTTTGTAAGAAGCTAATTTTAGAAGCTGTAATCACTGTTGTCGGCCGCTGTAGTGTAGTGTTAAGCAGTGCGCGCTTCCACTCCACAACACCTGGGTTCAAGCCCTGGTCAAAGCAACATCGAAAAAAAAACATAGAAAAAAGTTTTTTTCTTAACAGCGGTCGTCCCTCGGCAGGCAATGGCAAACCTCCGAGTGTATTTCTGCCATGAAAAACAGCTTCTCATAAAAATACAATCGCCGTTCGGGGTCGGCGTAATACTGTAGGTCCCTCCGCTTTGTGTGACAACATCAAGGCGCAAGAGGAGAAGCTCGGCCAAACACTAACATATGTGTAAGCGCCAATCTATTATTATTAATCACATAAAGGGGCTTGTGGTGTGCGGCGTGAAGCCTGTCAAAATAAAATACGTGTAAACCGTAAAGGCGGATTCATCGTTTTAGTTTTAGTGTTGCGTTTCTCTCACAAAGAGAGAAATATAACAACCACAAGGAAGAAAAAGCTCAGAATTAGAACGATGAATCTGCCTTAAGAACTGAATGAGTCGTTTTCTTATAGCTTTATTATTGCTACAGGCGATATTTGGAATAGTTTTATATTTGTTAACACTTAGTTTATTTTTTGTATACAAAATTGGAACTTACAAGCAGAATTAATTCCTTCTCTCGCTATGGGGCTTCCTATTTTCTCAATCCTATCTTTGGACATAATTTAGATGCTTTTGGACAATACTGTTGACGCCAAATTCATAAGTTTGGGCATTTTTGAGAACTTATTTCTTGACATGGAAAAAATGATGTTGCCGATTTGTCACCACGACGATAAATTGGTGAATCGCCCCTTTGTTGCCATTGAGGATTGTTGCCTATTTCTCATCCCACCATTCAAAACATGAGATAGGCAATAATATTTCTCATAAAAACTAATAAAATTAGGGGGTAGGATCTTAAAATTCCAAAAAAAAACTTTTCGATGGGCACCCTAATGTGTCCTTAATTTAACATAAATATGGTGCACGTTTAATAATATAGATAAGTAATTCAAAATTTACGTTTTTGGGAATTGTATCATACAACTGATAACTTTGATAAGGGGAATATGTTCAGTTTAACAAATAACTTAGCTTCCTAATAAAAATGGTGAAGATATCGGTCTTTCTATCTATCTTTTTGAATACCAACTGTATGAATTGATCAAACTATGATTGCGTTTTCCCATAAAATATCAATTTTCAAATAATTCACTTTCATATTAAACAGATATTTTCATGTACACTTCTTAACAAAAAAATTATTTTTAAATCTATAATAGCCCTGTTTTTTTTTACCCGCAGGTACATTAAAGTGGTCCAAAAATGTATGTAAAAAAAAATAAGGTCGGATTTTTAATGCCGGCACCCCCTCGGATTGTTCTATATCGAAGAAAATATACTATAAAAAAAAATAAATATATATTTTGAAAAAATAAAAATAAAAATAGGGAGTGCACAAAGCGCTCAAAGTTTTCCATGTATTTTATATGGAGAAAAAACCATTTTTCGTAGAAATGGTATAAAACTCTTAAAAATCAATATTTTTCAATCGGAAAACTGTGGTTCTCTTCAGGAGACTTCCAGTATTAATATCCAATTATTTATTTAACCATTTTTTCATAGTAACTATATTTTATAGGTCCTCAAAAACCCCTGGAATATGCAATGGAAAAATCTTTAATCATAAAAAATGGTTAAATAAATAATTGGATATTAATACTGGAAGTCTCCTGAAGAGAACCACAGTTTTCCGATTGAAAAATATTGATTTTTAAGAGTTTTATACCATTTCTACGAAAAATGGTTTTTTCTCCATATAAAATACATGGAAAACTTTGCTCGCTTTGAGCATTTCAAAATAAAAAAATAGGGGTATATTTTTTCGATATAGAACAAACCTAGGGGGTGCCGGCATTAAAATTCTAACTTAATTTTTTTGGACCACTCTAATGTACATCTACGCTTAACGTGTAAAAGAACAATTATCGACAATTTCCATTTCAAAACAAGTAATTTTGATTTTATCGACAACTATTCATAAGTGCACATAAAGTTTGTTGCTCAGAGCTCCATACAATTTTTAAGCGTAGATACGTATACGTGTAAAAAAACACGCCTAATAATGGATAAAAGACACATCTTCTTTGTATTTGGTACTAAAACTTGACATGTTAATATCATTTCCACCTTCTCAAAACTTTACGACACTCACATATTGACATGGTTTGACCATTTATCTTAGTATTATTTAATTTTAATTACTTGTTCATTATATTTTATTTTATTTAGTTTATACCTCAATATAACCCATATAAAACCAAGGTTCAACATTTGTGCAACTTAAAAAAAAAAATCAATAAACTTTCGAGAAAATTTCTTGGCTTGTGTTGTGGGTTGTGGCACATTGAACAGGTAGAAATAGTAGAGCAGTTGATTTGATTTTTTTGTTTTTTTTTTTCAAATTATTTGGCCTCGAAAATGTGAAATATTTTTAATTTTTTTTCACAAAAATTCCATTATACAAAAAAGAAGGTAGTATCAATAAACAACTTTTGACGGATAATACAATTTTTTGAAGTTTCATAAATTGTGAGTATTCTCAACGGCCTTGTCACTTTGATAATATTAAAACAATAAATCGGAGTATTTTCTTTCCTCCATTTATACCATTTTAATAATATTTCAAATCAAAAATCATTATCAGTGCATGGTAATTTTTCAACTTACGTGGTTCCCACCTTTTTTTTATTAAAAATATGTAATGTTAAAGGAGACTTCATTGAAATTGTTCATTTTATTTTATAATAAAAATCACGAGAGCATTATGTTGTTATTTTTTTCATTTTCTTATTTTGAATGCAACCTTGCGATTTAAAACTCTAATTCTAAAGAATGCTCTTTCCAAATAAATATTTTTGTAATCGCCAATTCCATGTGAATAAATTGTTCTCATAACTTAACATGCAAAACAAAACCAAATTGGGAACAATTATCTTTGTTTTGCTTTATAATTTTGGGAATATTTGTTCACATGAAATTCGTGAAAATTTACTTTTAAAATTTCTCATCAGATTTTGCAAAAAAATAGGCTTTGTGGTTAGCGGATCACCATTAACTTCGACAAATTTCGAATCAAAAATTTCCAACTTGAATTCGGCTTGCGCAGATCGCCCTCCGATAAGCAATTAGCATAAGTATTATGCATTAATTAAGTATTATGCATTAATTTTCAAGTTCATCATATTCGACATCTTTGAGTGGGCTGATGAAATCTTCTGCTTAAAAAAAAAATTTACTGCTCGTGATCAGGTAGCATGAATTTAATGAAATGTCATAATTTTATTAAGCCTTTGCTTATCAAGCCTTTGATTACTGGGCCTTGCAAAGGATGGATCAATGCATCGAGAAGCAAACAAATTTACAAAGAAAGAACGTTGCAACAATTTTTATTTTTCCAATTTCAATGTTTTATTTTTGATTTTTTGTATTTCACATCGCACGCTTTGATTTAGAAGAAAAAAAATCAGAACAGTGTTTGACACTTTCGATACCAGAAGCGACAACAAAATACACGCAATTGTTGTTTTTGATCCAATGCCACTAGTCTTGGTTTACACGAATTTTATTTCGACAGGCTGCACGCCGCATACCAGGAGCCTCTTCGTGTTTTTACAGCTTAAAATTTAAAAACACGCTCTCACAATTTTAATTTTAAAACCTCTTTCAAAAGTTAAAAGAATTTTAACTTGATTATAACAAAGTTAGAATCTTGATACAAAAAAAGGTAGTTTCATTGTCACTTTTCGGGAGCTATATTAACTACCTGATAATTATGCAGATTGTGACATTTCGTGCTACCATACCTAGTCCTCAATAATCATTTATTTATTGTAAAAAAAATATATTCACAAAATTAAAAAGAAATTTGTCTTCGATATGCGCAAAAACGAAAATTGAAATTCATGATATGATAAATATTATAGTTATGGAGGAGGTACTCCCGACTGAACTGGCACTCAGAGTCTGGAAGTAAGTAGTGTGTTAAGTGCAGCTTGGCCGTCACGCAAACTCATTCCGCTCCTCATATTTTCCACCACGTAGTCCATATCCTTGAGGATTGCAAATACCTCAGCCTGGAAGACCGAAGCATACTTGCCAAGAGAAAAGTTAATGACGGTAAGTGCAGCAGTGCATCAACCACATATTGTAGGGAAATCTTTCGTACCGCACACGGCAGTAGTTCTTTGAAGTTTTGCAAGCAGACCTCCCACGCTCTTGATTGAGAATCTGCTCCACCATACCACTGACGCATAGCTAATTATGGGTTTGATCATAGAGGTATAAATCCAGAGGATTCCCTATGGTGACACACCCCACGTTTTACCAAAGACCAGTTTACATTGCCAAAATGCTGCTCAATCTTTAGAGGTTTTGTGTTCGAATTCTGGTTTCGGACTATGCTTTAATGACAAAATATCATAAATACATCTTCTTCGGACTATTTAACAAAAAAAAAAAAGAGTTTTGTTATGTAAATTTTTAATAAATAAATATTTCAATACTAGATTTTATTTTATTTCTTCATCTCTGCACATCGATATTATTCAAAGGATCTTTTAAACGCTTGAGAAAAAAGTTAAAATTTGATTATCGAACACATCAATTGTTTGTATGTAAATTTTACTCCCAAATATTTAAAAGAAAATCTCCCCTATCAAAAAATTTCAATGTGGCAAAGCTATGCTTAATGTTTACATCTGGAGAAATGTCAAAAATCTGCTTTATAATCAAAAAAATGGTAGTAATGAAACTGCCTTCTTTTTTGTATCATTTTTTTCTTTGAACTGGGGTGTTTATCATTAAAGCCTGCTTTACTTTTGCCTATAACTACGGCTCTATATTTTTAAAGCAAATTTTGAAGTTATGGTATAATTGGGTAGGTTCAGAAGGCGCAGAAATTGAGCGCAACCGTTGCTAAAAAATCAGTGATCGTAAATGCGTATTCTGAACGGCTTGATACATTAGCTGTCAAATTCAACAACACACAACATCTTGTCTCAAATGATCAGAAAAATATTACGATCATCTAACACGCAACTGTTGATCAGAAGTACAAAACAACGCGTTCATAGTGTGCAATCGCAACAGTTACTGAGCTGTTGTGCCTTCTGAACGTACCCATTGACTTCAGGGCCGTGTAGTGGTTGTTTTGTATAATGTAGCAGGACTCTACTGACGAGTCTTAGTAAAAACTTGTTATGTGTTGAAAGTGCATATCGATTAACAGTGCTTTGATGCTTATGCCAGCGTTTTGTACACATCAAGTGTAGCGTTTTTGATACAATCTCTTGAAGTATAACAGCGTTTAGCAATTGTTGGACCGTATTACACCACGGATAAATTAATACAGAAATTTAATAGTGTTAAGGCATGGGTAGCAACTTTATTCTTCGATGCCATCCTACAATAAATAGTCAGCATTGAGAACAACATTTGTGTGCCCAGCAAGTTGAAGACATGGGCAAGAACTTCATTCTCCGAAGCTTGTTATCAATATTTCTCAACTTAACTTTTTATAAATTACAAACTTATTAATTAGCAGCCATCCTAAAACAAAAAGGCTACCTTTGTGTGCCAGCATCTTTAAGACATAAGCTGCAACTTCATTCTTAATTGCTTGTTATTATTATTTCTCAATTGCGAAATTGAAATTGTTTTGCTTACAGCGCTTCACACGATATGTATTTGCATATCGTCACTAGACACGAATAAAAGCGCGCCCTTGTTTTAACGGCGAAAAAGAACGCATTGACGAAAAAAGACGCGTAAAACAAACTTCGGCGAAAAGAGACGCGTGAAAATATTTGACGGCAAAGAAAGACGAACATAGATTTATACCTGGCCAAGGACTGTCACTTCAGCATTATTCCCCAAAACTCTTTGAGGAATGAACATACAATTACACCCGCAAACATAGTTGGCCGCGAAAATAAGTTTACGGGTCTTTCTTCGCCGTCGACTAGGTTTAGACGCCTTTCTTCGCTGACATTTTTTATGCGTCTTTTTTCGTGGTCAACTTTTGAGCTCGCGCCTTTATTCGCGTCTATTGACGATTAGAGATGCCAGATGGAAATAAAAAAATCGATTTTTGAATCGATTCGCATCGAAATAAAAGTAATTGATGCAGGAAGAAATCGTCAAAAAGTAAATCGATCTCCCAAGATCGATTCGTATACTTTGTCTAATATCATATTTTACTTTATTTTTGTAAAGAAACCAAACACGGCGATCTGACTAATCTTTTATTGTAAGTACTTTTTAAAACATACCATACATTCTCCATAACGATTTTAATGTCCAGATTTATTCAAAACCTATAAAATACAATCCGTACAAAATTTCGGAAAAAATATGAGATAAGGTTATCCTATATTAAGGCCCGTTTTATAATGTAGGTTTTAAAATTTACCTGACAATGAAAGGACCACTCATGAGAAATTTCATAAATTCTTAAACCGAGTTTCCGTCAGCCATTCAAATGACAAAATCTGAAAGGCATTTTAAAAATGCCATGTGGGAACAAACACAATGGGCGCATTTCTAAGACGTAGCTGTTGTTAGACTGTTGAGTGTTTGTCTTCGAAACGCACAGTTGAGTAGTTCCGCTCAGCTCAACAGTTGGCAACTTTCCGCAATTTTTTCATGCGGAAAATTTTTACGCCACCTGAACTCAACGTGTTGGACTTAGCCTAAACAGCTGATCGTAAAGACTTAACGCCGCTTTGTTAGGTGGCAATTGCAAACAAATTTATTCTATTTTATATTACTGATGTTATAAAGTAACTAAACTATTTTATACTAATACCACGTTTCTAAATATATGTTTTTAAGATGTTTGCTATATAATTATACACTGTTTAATTCATTATATTATTGAACGATTTTTTTCAACACGGCGGCAGCTCAGCGTTGAATTCCAAAATACTATCGGCGCAACTATCTCTATTTATTGCAATTTCATTTGTTTACATTTATCGGCTGTTCATTTGGCAGTATATTCATCAAGCCGTCTCTAAGACGTAATTGTTGGGTCCAACAGTTGCCAGCAGTTTCGTAGCAGTTGAGCTAAACAGCTACGTCTTATAAACGCGCCCAATGACTATTTTTATGAACGTAATGATATGGGTACAGTTTAATGCCCAACATAGTCAGTAAAATTTTTCTCATGTAATGTCTAGTGTAAATTTTTCATTACATAGATTTTCTTTTTCAATACGGACATTTTTTTTGTTTTCGCTATAAGTGTTCTTGCAAGATATATGTCATTATGCAAAACCGCGTAACTGACATTTGCTGCCAAAAATTGGATTTGCTCACAGAAGCTCTTGGCTCAATCCTTATCTATTCGTCTTGAAATATACTAGCCAGAAATGCGACTGCTTTATAAAAAAGAGAATCATTTTGAAATATGAGTGCTTTTACTCTCTAGAAAATAATTTATGCAACCTCACATACGCGGTTTTGCATTATCTTGATACGCGGTTTTGCATTTTGTTGATACGCGGTTTTGTACTTTAAACGACGATTTGCATGTGTACTACAGATGGGGACGGGCCGGGCTTACGCAGGGGCCCGTCGGGTACGGGCCGGAATATTTGCTGTCAGCACAAACTCGTGCGTGCATGGGCGTTCCGTCAAATTTCATAAAAGCACANGGATTTGCTCACAGAAGCTCTTGGCTCAATCCTTATCTATTCGTCTTGAAATATACTAGCCAGAAATGCGACTGCTTTATAAAAAAGAGAATCATTTTGAAATATGAGTGCTTTTACTCTCTAGAAAATAATTTATGCAACCTCACATACGCGGTTTTGCATTATCTTGATACGCGGTTTTGCATTTTGTTGATACGCGGTTTTGTACTTTAAACGACGATTTGCATGTGTACTACAGATGGGGACGGGCCGGGCTTACGCAGGGGCCCGTCGGGTACGGGCCGGAATATTTGCTGTCAGCACAAACTCGTGCGTGCATGGGCGTTCCGTCAAATTTCATAAAAGCACAAATAAGCACGAAAAAGCCCGTTGCTAATACTACAAATTTAGATAAGCTTTTGTTTTTATACAAACATTATACAAAAATTATTATTAAAACTCTTTGGATAAGATAAAAGCAAAGAAATAAATATTTGGAAACCGATAGAAAAAATCAGATACTTAGTTGTTTTGTTTACATATCTGTACATAAAATACCTTCAAATTTTTCTACTTCCCAGAAAATATATTATAAAAATCTTTGATGTAAAAAATTTATTCGCTTAAGTAAATACACATACATAAACACAAAATTAACAAGTAGGAAAGTCTAAGTTTGGGCGGAGCCGAACATTAAATACCCGGCGCAGGTACCGCTACATGGTAAGCCGGTGTGTATCAATTTTGAGTAAATTAGCGTCCTTAAATTTCGAAATAATGAAGTTTTAAGCATTTGAGTAGTCCACTTGCAAACAGCGTTATGTGATTTTATAATAGTAAGCCATAAATTAAGAAAAACGTCTACAACAACAAGTAACATCCAAATTNATGGTAAGCCGGGGTGTATCAATTTTGAGTAAATTAGCGTCCTTAAATTTCGAAATAATGAAGTTTTAAGCATTTGAGTAGTCCACTTGCAAACAGCGTTATGTGATTTTATAATAGTAAGCCATAAATTAAGAAAAACGTCTACAACAACAAGTAACATCCAAATTGTATATTTCTTTTTATTATCTGAAAATTTGGATATACATATAAGAGCCTAATAACATTAAAAATCAAAATCGCAGTGTGGTAGTTTCTGCAAATTTTATATATAGAAATTAAATATAGCGAGTTTTGAAACAGTAAGTTTTATATAGCCAGCTTTTTTAAGCTTTTCGCGTTCTCTCTTCCATGAAGGTTGTTCTGCTTCTTTTTTAAGACGTCTTCCACTAGGCACCGAAACTACCACGTTTTCTAGCATGTTTTCCAAGTTCATCAGAAGATGGAGACTTTTGAACTTGTATAAATACGTACAATAAATATTATAGCGACTTTTGAAAGTGTATATATACATACAGTAAGTATTATAGCGACTTTTGCTAGAGTAGCTAACTTTTGATGTTATTTTTATTTTTTTTTTAAATATAAAAGGATTTCGCACTGTATTGTTAGTGGACATGAAACTACTTTAAATACTGGTACGTTAACCACCAAAACCTAAAAATCGAAAAAAATTTACATAGCGCACTTTGCAAGTGGACTACTCATTTCTGAAATTTGCCGTTATATGAAAAGTGGTCGTAATTTGAATCTGATTCCAATAATTTTAAACGTTTTGCTTCTATGTGGCAAGCACAATAATCATACCGAGTTTGGTACAAATTGGTACAACGGTTACCGAGATACATATATGTATATATCATAAGTGGGCGGTGCCACACCCATTTTCCAAAATTTTATCATAAACGTATTTCTTGGTAAAGAATTGTTGGCAAGCATCAATTTTGAGTAAATTAGCTTTAATATTTATTGATTTATCGAAAATTTCGTATTTCTCCAAATTACCGTTATATGGGAGGTAGGCGTGGTTATTGTCCGATTTTAAAACTTTTCGGCCATTTCGTATGCTGTAGCAAGACTAACCACTGTGCCAAGTTTGGAAGAAATTGGTGCAGCGGTTACCAAGATATACACATGTATCTATAAGTGGGCGTGGCTACGCCCATTTTCCAAAAATGTATATTCTTATTTTTCGTCTAAAAATTATTGTAAATATCAATTTTGAGTGAATAATCTTCAGTAGTTACTAAAATATCGCAGTTTTCGTATTTCGGAAAATTACCGTTATATGGGAGGTAGGCGTGGTTATTGTCCGATTTTGCCCATTCAATACCATCCGTCCTACGCTCGAAAGAAGTGCACATACCAAGTTTCGTTAAGATATCTCAATTTTTACTCGAGTTATCGTGTGCACAGACGGACGGACGGACAGACAGTCACCGCTTAATCGATTTCTCTTTTCATTCTGATCATTTATGTATACATTTGTCTATATCTATCTCGATTCGTTTTGCCTGTTACAAACAACCGTTATGTGAACAAAGTTATAATACCCTTGTGCACAAGTTCGCTTGGGTATAAAAATATGTACATATGTATACATACAATAAAAGTTGGCTCTTTATTTCCGGGCTGGGACGTGTCCTGTCGTGCCGGGCCGGGCCCCACTAAAATTCTTAACGTGCGGGCTCGGGCGTGTTTTTGAAAGTTGATTTTGCGCTCGTGCCGGGCCGGCCCTGAAAATTTAGGCCCCTGCCCATCTGTAATGTGTACATTCCACTTTTTACATATGGCAATGCAAACATATCGTGTAAAAATTAGATTTGCTTCTATACAAAGCAGATGCACATATATTCGAAATAGAAATGTTTCTATTTCCATCTGACACAGATAGAATTATAGCTTAATTTTCAAATAACGTAATTGTAAATTGGTTAATAAAGACTGTGAATTAGACTGACATACGCAATAACATATGTATGTATTCAAAAAGTGTCATTTACAGATGAAAACCCATATCGTATAAGAACGCTTAAACTCTTATATTTCACTTCTTAATTGCCCTTTTTAGAAAAAAGTGTGCTACAAATTTGCATACACACTTAAATTTTTATGAAAATTTGTACAAAGTTTGGAATTCCAATTTTTGGAGTTTTAAGTGTTGTATTAGTCGTAATTTTATATAGTTATTTTCAAGAGGCTTCCCTGAGGAGCCCTGTATTCCGAGTGTAAAGAGGCAGATCACTGAATTCTTTCTGAAAAGAACGGAGGTGTCCGGCCCCATTATTTTTTGTATCAGCCACAAATTCAAATTTCTTTAAAATTTTATAGGTTTTGTGCGGCAATATGAATCATTTTAGAAAAAATCTAATGTCGATTCTCGAATTTTTTGAATCGATTCACTCATCGAATCGGACTACAAAATCAACAAAAAATCGAATCGATCTTCGAACTAATCGATTTAAAAAGGGCATCTCTAGTGACGATATGTAAATGCTACTTTTATGTATATACTCGTATATACCATATATTAGAATGTATCAGAAAAGTAGCATTTACATTTGCAGATACATATCGTGTAAGAGCGCTACTATTTACAAACTTTTAAGTTTGATATTCGAACATTATCATAACCTTGCAACTGTCCCTAACAACGTGAATTATAATATCGAACAGTCATTTTCATCGAGGTTTATACCGCCCTCGCAAACCTAGCGCTCCGGTATTCCACTTGTTACCGCCACCGCATTCACACTTCGGTCTTTAATTAAAATCTGTATATCGTCACCTGAAATGCAAAAAGACGTAACAACATCGTAAATGAAATGGAAAGTCGTGACTAATATTTTACTTTTTTTCATAAAATGAGGTGGGGAGTTGTAATTCGATGGAATCCATCACATAAATAAAAAAGTGAATTTTAAATTTTTTATTAATTATGACTTTTTACATTTCAACGATGATGTTTGTTACGTCCTTTTGCATTTCAAGTGACGATATAAGTTATATTATAGTTATAAAGAATACTGTTTCCGTTTGTTACTGTATTTCTTTTTATGTTAATATTATTCAGCAGTATTTGGAAATAATTGTTAATTGAATTTCAATTTTTGACAAAGTTTTTCAGTTCTTAAGAAAATATCGAACAGAAAGGTTAAATTCATTAAAATAAAAAATATTCATATGAACCTTTAAACCTTTTATTGGAAATTAGCTTACTGGCGACGAGGATGGGATGTGCATAGTCTAATGATCACATTCAGCGATCGAACATTTCGTGCGTAGAGCAAATGTTTATTAAAATAAAAAAAAGAACTAAGAAATTGTTGGTTTTTTTGTGGAAAAATCTTCGTTGGAAAGAAAAATATTTGACCTTATCATTGAGATAAAATAACAATAAAATCAAATATAGAACGCAACGCTTCGTTGGGAGACCTAACATACCAAATAATAGGATTTTCACAACAACAAGAATATATTTACAACAACAATAAGCCGCAGCAAAATCAATTATAGCAACTACAACAACAAAGTGAAACAAAAAAATTACAACAAACAATCAAATAATAGCAACAACAACTGCAGCTAAAGCAATAACAAAAATGGCCTTAACATTAGCAGAAAGTTTACGCGAAGCAAGGAGTAGCATTCAACGGAAGTAGCGATTACACATTAAGTAATTACTTAAGAGATGTTACAATCGTATTGCAATTAACACCCGCTGAACATCAAGGTACGTTACAAACTGTTCTAGGTAATCGGCTGCAAGGGAAGGCACTAAGAGTAGTGGAAACTTTAATAAATCCTACTTGGGATAAAGTAATTATGAAGCTCAAAGAAGAGTTTGGCATTAAAAGAACATTTTTTAATTTGAGAAGTGATGCGTTAAATTTAGATGCTAAAAATGTTAAAGAATTGCATTTCAAATTGAGAAAAAATTTAAGTCAAATGAATACAAAATTTAGTTTAGAACCAGATAGTTTATATTCACCAGAAAATAATGAAAAATTAATATTTGATATTTATGTTAATTATTTACCTATTCATATAAAATCTCTTTCACTTCAAAATCATATTAATTCTATAAATACCGCTTATACTTTTTACTTAGAAAACAATATATTAAAAGATATAAAATTAGTAAATATTAAACATGGGTATAGTTTTCCAAATAATAATTTAAAACATGACAATTTTTTAAATACAAATTTTCAAAGCAGGTCTTGTGAAAATTTTTTAAACGAAAATCAAAATTTTCAAAATTCAAAAATTGATAGATTTTCAAGCAGAAATAATTTCCGAAATTTTGATAATCAATATAATAGAAATAATTCTTATCAAAATTTTAGAAACCATCAAAATCTAAATTTTAACAGTTATAATCCAAATAATATGTATCAACAAAATCAAAATTATAATTCAGGAAATTTTAAAAATTTACCACGAAAACAAAGTAGAAATTTTAGTCATGTTTTAGCTCAAGAACCGATGGAAGTAGATGTTATAGATGCAACAGAAAATTTTCATTTGCAGCCTCGGAATCAACATTACCAATAATAACATTTACTATAAATACCAGGGACGTGAACCGGATTAAAAATTTGGTCGGTTCGGTTCAGCGGTTCGAACCGTTTTTGCACGTTTGGATTGGTTCGTCAAAGCGGTTTTTTTGGTCTTTGAACCGGGGTTTCGGTTCGGTTCCACGGTTCGAAAAACAAAAAAATAACGCGCAAGTTTAAGTGTCAAGTGCAACAACGCGCAAGGTTACGGGTCAAGTGTCTGTCAAATGAGATGGGTTGCCTTTACATTAGATATTGTCACATGGTAAACAAACATGGTAGGTATTACCATGTTTAACAAAAAGAAAAAAGTGGGTACATTTATCTATTGGAAATTGGTTGAAACGAACCTTTAAACATTTATAGAAAGTGGTTCGGTTTTCGGTTCGGATCAAACATTTGTGAAAAATTTCGGTTCGGTTAATGGTTCAGTTAATTAATAGAAAAAAGCGGTTTTCCGGTTCAAAACCGGTTCACGTCACTGATAAGTACTATCAAAACAAAATGCTTAATTGATAGTGGAGCTGCTACTACGATTGGAAGTTATGCATTTTTTAAAAATATGGAAAGTAGGAAAAAATTAGCCAAACCAATTTTATTGAATACATTAGTAGGTGATAATATCATTACGGAGGAAGTAATAATAAATGTGCCAAATGAATTTAATGATAATAGCAGTACTATGTCTGTCAAATTAATGAAATTTTGGAATAAAACATTTGACTGCATAATAGGTATAAACATTTTAGGATCGATTGGTGCAGTAATACATTTTCAAAATAATAAATTAACAGTTAATAACAATGATATATATCTTTTTGATAGTGGATGTAATATAACATATGAAGAGATAAATTATTTAGAAAAATTTGAAATAACTAAACTTAAGGAATTAATGCCTACAAATTTAAATAAAGAAGAAAGTAAATTGTTGGAAGCATTTTTGCACAAAAATAAAAAATCTTTTTACGTAGAAGGTCAAAATTTAACGAGTACAAATTGTGTTAAACATAAAATTATAACAACATCTTCTAAACCTATATATTGCAAAAATTTTAGGCATCCTCAAATTTTAGAAAAAGAAATTGAATTGCAAATTGATGATATCTTAAAACAAAAAATTATACGACATAATAAGTCACCATATAATTCTCCTTTATGGATAGTAAAAAAGAAGTCTGATAATTCAAAAAAACAAAAATGGCGTTTAGTTATTGATTTTAGGAAATTAAATGAAATAACAGTAGATGATAAATTTCCACTTCCAAATATTGAATCCTTATTTGACAAGTTGGGTAAAGCACAATATTTTTCTTCGCTATATCTTGCAAAAGGTTTTCGTCAGATATTAATGAAAGAAAGTGATATAGAAAAAACCGCATTTTCGACTTCAAGGGGACATTTTGAATTAATCAGAATGCCTTTCGGTCTTAAAAATGCTCCTGCCACATTTCAGCGTATGTTAAATTATGTTTTATCTGATTTTATCAATAAAATCTGTGTGATATATATGGATGACATACTTGTATTTTCGACCTCATTAACTGAACATATAGAAAGCTTACAAAAAATTGTCTCAAAACTCAATGAATTCAACCTTAAAGTCCAAATTGATAAGTGTAAATTCTTATCTAAAGAGACAAATTTTCTTGAGCATATAATAACAAACAGAGGCATTAAGCCAAACCCAGAAAAAATTAAAATAATACAAAATTTGCAGTTACCAAAGAATTTAAAAGAAATAAAATCTTTTCTTGGGTTAACCGGATATTACCGGAAGTTCATTAAGAATTATTCTTTTGTGGCTAGCCCTATCATACATTATTTGAAAAAGAATACTAAAATAAACATAAGTGATCAGTCGTACATGACGCTTTTGAAAAATTGAAAAAAATTTTAACTAACCCGCCTTTACTTTGTTATCCTGATTTTAATAAAAAATTTGTTTTGACTACTGATGCAAGTAACTTAGCCATCGGAGCCGTGTTAATCCAGGCAGGCAAACCAGTGAGTTACGCTAGTAGGACATTAAATGGACATGAGACGAATTATTCGACTTTGGAAAAAGAATTGCTAGCCATAGTTTGGTCTATAAAGTATTATCGTTGTTATCTTTATGGTCGAAAGTTTCTTGTACAGACTGATCATCAGCCTTTGAAATGGCTATTTTCACTAAAGGATCCGATTTCACGTATTATTAGATGGAAAATTTTATTGGATGAATTTCAGTTTGGCATTGAATATATTAAAGGGAAGGAAAATACTGTAGCAGATTTTTTAAGTAGAGTTCCAATTAATCAAAGTTCATTAAGTAGTATCCACAGTGTTCAAGAAAATTTAAACGAACATTTTGTTATAATAGATGCAATTGTTAATAAATATCGAACTCAAATAAGATAACTCAAAAACAAAAACAAAAACAAGAAAACTGAACTGCTTTTTAATAAATATAAGATAATATATGTTGCAGAGAGTGATTTAACTAATGACCGTTATTTAAATGAGTTATTTAGAAGGGAATTAAGAAAAGGAAAGATTGGAATATATTCAGAACTTGAAGATAATAAATATAATATTATACAATTAAAATTAATTGAACATTTTTCCAACGACAAGAATCTAAAATTTATAAAGTGCTCAAAATTAGCTGAAGATATTGATTCAGAAGAATTTCTATTAACTATATAATAATATATAATATATATATCAATTATATAAATAGGCAATCATGTTTCCTTTACACCCCTTTTACGGCTAAACTGTACTTCTAAGGTATAAACAATTATATATCATTAGAAAGGTATTTTGATGCTGATGTGCAGGCAATTTTTAAAATTTCAAATTAGTTTAAAATAGAGCGAAAAAATCAATTCAAAAGTCACACCAATACCAATGCCATACATGTACATGGTTGGGGCGGAAATGCCTCCTAAATGTATGCTTTAATATTGATAG